>NC_061097.1:18340338-18347838 GCF_015104395.2 Macrobrachium nipponense | reverse complement strand
ATTTTACGAAACTTAATACTAAATACCCATCACATTCTTGACAAGGAATAACATCAGCACTTGCTGGGATGCAAGTGCTGATGTTATTCCTTGTCAAGAATGTGATGGGTATTTAGTATTAAGTTTTTCTTACCTCAACATATGTTGTGACCGCCAAACCGATGTCATTGGAAAGAGAATGAAGACGAAGGAAGTGCTATTTATTAACCTTCTCAAGATCATCATCACGTGTATATCTGCGTCTGCAAATCGTTTGCCCGTCCGCTGAAGGAACGGACGACAATCACATTACATTTAACCGTCCTTTTCTATCGTGTCATCAGGATGTCTGAGAGAGGAATTCTGTTCAAGAACGGCCTTCAATTTCTTATCAACACCATCAGAACTAATCCTTATGATATGGGCACAAAGAACATGAGGTGAGCACTCATGCTCTTTATGGAATAGGAATAGGACCTAATCCTAACATCAATGGCAGAACAGGAGAATGTAGTAACGATTCATTATGACATAGGCAGAACAGAAACGAGTACTAACTAATCTTTATAACAAGGGTATTAACTAACTTGCGGTAGGAACTAATCCTTAGAACACTTCAGAACAAGATAAACAAGTAAAAGATGCGCCCAGGTTTCTTCGGCACAATCGAGTCTTCTGTACAGCGTGTAATGCTGTATGAAACTCTCAGCCACGGCCCATGAAACTTTAAGCAACGGCCCTGTGGTGGCCTGTGTTGTTGGCACCTTAAAATAAAAACTACTGAGGCTAGAAGGCTGCTACTTGCTATGTTTGATGATTGGAGAGTGGATGATCAACATACTGATTTGCAGCCCCTACAGCCTCACTAGTTTGAAAGATCTGAGAGTGGACAGAAAAAGTGCGGACGGACAGATAAATAGCATCTCAAGTTTTCTTTTACAGAAAACCAAAAAGGAACTAATTTTCGTAACATGTGAAGAAAATAGAGTAGGCAAGGAATCAGAACTAATCCTAACATCTTTGGCAGAACACGCGGGAGTATGAACTAATCTTTCCAACATTAGCAAAACAAGGGAAGAAGAGTAAAACTTGGACAAACCAGCATAATCCTCAGAATCAGAAGAGCTATGAAATAGGAAATATCGCAATAACAAAGATACAACAAGTGCGAACAGAATTATTTATAACACAGACGGAAAACCACTTAAAACACGGAGAGAACTGGCAAGGAATGGGATTGCATTGCAGAACAAGCATAAAAGCTAATCCTTATAGTGTACGAAAAAAGAAAACGGATGAAATGGGATTTAATCCTTTCAGCGTGAGCAGAACAGAACAATTATTAAAAAGAAAAGTCCTTATATCACTAGCAGAGCAAGCAGACAGTTAGAACTAATTCTCGTAACATGGACAAAACAAGTATGGCTCTGAACCGATTCGTATAGCACGGGCATAACAGGTATGGAGGGCAAGAAAGATGATGTTGCTTTGCGGACAAATCGATCGTGAATTATAAGAAGAAGAAGAAAAGTCTTATTAAGGTTACGTCCACGAAGGAAGAATCATATTTAAGATCGGAGCTTACCGTAAAACAAGAACAAACCATAAAATATTATTTGTAAGCTAGTCCTGAATGATAACCGGTACAAATTCTATAGGCATGTGAGAAGGCAGACTTGCGAGCGAAATAAATTACTACACTGGCTAAAATAGGTAAAAATTTTATTTAGAGAATATGAAAGAAAAATATCAGGGTAAAATTCAAGATGAATATTGCAAGCAGCGATGAAAGGATGAATGAACAAAGACTATGAGGAAACAAAACAAGAATAGCAAAAAGGGAACTGAATATTTTTTTATCTTTGTAAGTGGAGGGTGCGGGGGGTGGAGGATGTGGGGTTGCCGAGCAGCAAAACATCAAGCCAATATTATGGGGCAGTCAGGCACGAAGACAGACGGATGGTTTATTTCCTAAGCGGTGAGGATTTCTTCGGCGAGACTTTCCCGTTCGTTATAAAAATTCTGGCTGAACACTTGACTACTTTTGTCTGTAATCGTCCGTATCTCAGATGTGACCCACAACAGCCGACTAAAACCCAGGTGCCTATTTCACCGCTGAGGTCAACAGAGACAGACTGAAATTTTAAGGAAACGCGCCCCTTGCGTCTATATCTCCACCCAGTCAGAATATCATGGAATATGAAATTCAGGCCGAAAGCCAAGCGATGGGACTTATGAGGTCATTCAGCACTGAACGGGCAACTGATAGTAAAAGGGATAGGGTGCAAAGTATGGAAGAAAGACTATGAATGGAGGTACAGTAAAAGGAATGAAAGGGGGATGCAGCTGAGGACCGAAGGGACACTGCAAAGAACCTAAAGTAATGCTTGCAGTGTATCACGTGCGGTGCACTGACGGCATTAACCTCCTCCCCCAACACTGGGTCACCAATTTATTAGCGGGCCACTATTGTGCACCACGAGAGAGAGAGGGAGAGGGAGAGAGAGAGAGAGAGAGAGGAGAGAGAGAGAGAGAGAGCTGATGTGATGTGATCAAAATGCATTGTCTATGTCCTGAAAGTGATTCGCCTGCAAATCCAATAAGCCTGTCCTCTTGGCCGCGTGCGAATTAGGTCAAGGATGACACATCAGAAACCGATCACGAGGTCAACACGGGTCATTGCGTGAAGAGGCTTCCCAATAAACCATCTCGCTAACATAGGTCACTGTTGCCTGGCAAAGCAAATCTTATGCTGGCATAGCGTTTTCATCAGGGGATTTTTTTCCTAGTGCCACGGTTTTCTTTGTCTTCATCTTTTGGTTACTTCAGTATTTTTTTTGGACTACTTCATACATCTGCTCTCTGTCGTCCATTCTATCATTTATCTTTATTTCTTTCATTCCTTGTTCAAGGGCATCTCACTTTTGGCTTCCTCCTGGATTTCGGGGAAGCAGGAGACTATTTTATGTAGACTTTTCAATGATAAATCTGCTTCCGTATCTTATCTTACGTTTCGTAAGTGATGGTATATATATATATATATATATATATATATATATATATATATTATATATATATATATATATATCATATATATATATATATATATATATATATATATATATATATATATATATATATATATATATATATATATATATATATAATAATTTTTTCCTTTTTTTGCGTGAAATCGACCACGGACCACGATGACAATTTCTGGCTGCTCGAAAACACACTATATGTTGGATCAAGCTACCTTCAGTTCGAAAATTAGCCTCTATGCGAACCAATTTCATTCAGGGAAGTTAGGCTTCATGTATGTGTGATTATGCCAGAAAACTCTTCATCCATTCTCTCGCCTTTCAGGTCCCCCCTTTGTTGAATGTGGGAAAACACGATGAAAGTTAACAAATCTTAGATGGTTATTGCTGTTATTGTTGAGAAAAATTCATCACACTATTTGAATAGATAGAATCTCTCTTTCTCTCTCAAACTCGCACACACATACACACAAATATATATATATATATATATATATAATATATATATATATATATATATAAAAGACTGACAGTAGATATATACGCGTTCGTTCGTAGACAGAGAAAGAGAAAGTTGAATCTATGATAGACATGAAGATAGTAATAGGAAGTGGGTTTAAGAAGCGAGAGAAGGAAAGAAGGCAAAAAACGTGAGATGAAGACAAGGAAACGCAGGAGAAAACAAGCCAATTGATTAAACAAAAAATAACCTTCAAAATTAGGAGGAGGGGGAACAAACGAAGAAGGAAAATGCCTGGGTACCTCTTTCGAGGGAGACTTCTCCTCCTCCTCCTCCTCCTCCTCCTGCCATGCCCAGAATCGTCTGCTTGCCCTGGAGGAGGTTGGTACTGTTCATGGAGTAACACGCCCTTTTCCCGCCGGCGAATAGTCCTCCGTGTAACACACGGACATTAGGGCCAATCTCCTATACCCGGACGGAAGGGAAGCATATCAGATAACAATTACTTATGCAACGAAGACGTTTGAACGTTTCGACATCGAGTAAAAAAAAAAAAAAAAAAAAAAAAAAAATGAAGAAAATTAGAAAAAAAGTAGATGTGAAAAAAATGCGTCCGTGGATTGACGTGTTGTGGTTAAGGACGAAAAAGTGTCTTTAATTCCATGGTGTTTATACTGAGGTCATCATCATTACCTCTTACCTCTCTACCTCACTGCCACTCTCCCTCGTACGTCATTGCTATGAGGCTCAGAGCATGAGGTCGCCATATAAAGACAAGTGGAAAAAGGAAATAGAATATTTTGTTTCTTCTTCGTATCACTTATACTATATATATATATATAGTAAACTATATAATATATATTCATATAGTACACACTATAGAGATTATATAATTATAATTATTAATATTATATACATGTTTCCGTACTCCCAGCCAAATTTCATCGCACATCTCAAGTCTTTCTCCTTAAAATAAATTTGTAGCTCAGCTCAAAGAACTTTGCTTCCATTTTGAAAATTTTGAGAGCATGGAGCACAGGCTGAACTGGCCATCTCACTACATTTTTCTCATCAAGGTGAATAAATAATAAGCTCATGTTATTATCCAGCTCTGCTGTTTTGATGATATACGCCATAGTCATCCTCAACTAGGTAGCAAGAATTTACATCAATATGTTTATGAGTGTGTTGTTATAACAATATGAATGTGAGTATGTGTATGCGTGAGTTGTTACAACAATATGAATATATGTATGTTTATGAGTGTGTTGCTATAACAATATGAATGTGTGTATGTGTATGCGCGAGTTGTTACAACAACATGAATGTTTATGTATATGCGTGAGTTGTTGCAACAACATAAATGTGTATGTATAAGCGTGAGTTGTTATAACAACATGAATGTGTATATGTATGCGTGAGTTGTTACAACAACATGAATGTGTATGTATATGCGTGAGTTGTTATAACAATATGAATGTGTGTGTAAGGGTGTGTTGTTACAACGATATGAATATGTATATTTGTATGCGTGAGTTGTTACAACAATGTGAATGTGTGTATATGTGTATGAGTGTTGTGCAACAATATGAATGTGTGTATATGTGTATGATTTGCGTGTGTTGTTGCAACATTATCGTGCGTGTGTGTATGTATGTTGTTAAGAAAATATGAATGTGTGTATGTGTGTGTTGCTGCAACAATATGAATGTGTGTGTTTGTATCGTGTGTTGTTACAATAATGAGAGAGAGAGAGAGAGAGAGAGAGAGAGAGAGAGAGAGAGAGAGAGAGAGAGATTATAACAAGGAAGCGTTACCAAGTCTTGGGATACCAATAATAATCTACCTGATAGCAAAAGGAGTTCCAGTTTAAAAACAAGCTTCCTTGGCGTTGTTTACGAGGAGGAAAGCCTGATAACACTTCTTACCTCCCTAAGCAAAGACGTATATTGGAGACGACCCTCTTATCTTGCCTTCTTGGTGAGGCAACGGTTTTCTCTTATCTTCTGCGCAAATCTGTCGAAAACAAAAAAGAAAAGACTCAGAACGGAAGTTTAATTGGCTGAGAGTCTGCTCTCTCTCTCTCTCTCTCTCTCTCTCTCTCTCTCTCTCTCTCTCTCTCTCTCTCTCTCTCCGTTTTGCATACTGGTATTCTGTTGTACTGTAAATTAATTACTAAGCAAGTTAAACTTTCTGGAATGCGTTATATTAATCAGTGGATATGCTGAATATCATCATCTACAACAACAACAATAATAATAATAATAATAATAATAATAATAATAATAATAATAATAATAATAATAATAATAATAACAGACTGAAATTAGGACGCTCAAGCATTCCAAACTTAACGAAACATTGATTAAGTGAAAGTTCGTATGTAAGAAAAGATGAGCAAATAGAAAAATATTAATTTCCTTTATTATGGTAATAAACGGGCGTGTGTGAATAACGTTTCCCTCTTTTTCAGCACACGTCTTTTCCCAGCTACACCACGTGGCCAATTGCACACAAACACATACAACACACACATAGTCTATCTATACATACATACACACACATATATATTTATATATATATATATATAGATATATATATAAATATATATATAGTATTGCTGATATATAATAATATTATATAATATATATATAATATTATATCATATATAATATATATATATCATATTATATTATGATATATAATATAATAATAGATATATATACTAATATAGTATAACAACCACGAAATTTGGAATGTGATGTACATGTAAATAAAGCCAAAAGCCACGAAGGAAAGTGCGAGAGTCGAAAGGCCTTGCAGCGGTACTTCAATGTTTCACTTTCCTTCGTGGCTTTTGGCTTTATCTATCTATCTATCTTATCTATCTATCTATCTATCTATCTATCTATTTATCTATCTATCTATCTATCTATCTATTTATCTATCTATTTATCTATCTATCTATCTATCTATCTATATATATATATATATATATATATATATATATATATATATATATATCTATATCTATATATATATCTATATCTATATATATATCTCTCTATATATATATATATATATATATATATATATATATATATATAATATATATATATATATATATATATATATATATATATATATATATATATATATATATATATATATATAACTCTCTTAACAGGGCCCTGCTCCAAAAGATAAATCAAAGCAACATTCACTGTCACGTTCACCTTCAACTGCCGAGTCGTGATCGAATCCCAGACCAAAATCTTATTCATTACTCAAACTCAACCAAAACTCCTCATTAGTAGCTTTCCAAACTCTCTACAAATACTGAACCATTCACGCAGGCCACCTCACGCTTCCTGAACATTTTGGCATTCAGTCTCCACTATCCCTCGTGGCATTTTTCCTGCTTTTCTACGTCTTCCTCAGTTGCTCTCCCCTAAAACTCCCGAGTTACACGCTCTTTTCACCAACTTATCATCCCCCATTCTTTCCACATGACCAAACTATCCCATATCACTGATCAATCCTTTTAGTTATGCTAACCTTTTTACCACCTCTACATATCTCTCCATTTCATGCCTCTTGAAGAGTTATTTCTTATGCTTCATAATACACGATCACTTCTTTTCACAGTTTCAATCTTTTGTCTTCACTCGTACTTAACATCCACACTTCACTTCTACCAAGAAGGTGGCTTAACTATCCTCCCATATAATTTCCCACCTTCTCTGACTTTCTTTTGAATATTCTGTGAACACTATGCTCAACTTTTTTTATTTTACCTTTTACCTATTTCGTAACATCTCTTCTCTCATATTACCGTCCTGTATTATTTTCAAAGTAAAATACCCATACGAATTGGTCCCTTTCATTCCTTCACGATGCATAATTTCATTGCTTCATCTTCCTGTTTCCATTTACTCTCGAAACCCTACGCTTGTTCACATTTATTCTAAACTTCCTCTTAAGTATAGTTAAGTATATCTTAGTTTAACCAGACCA
>NC_061097.1:18250338-18337838 GCF_015104395.2 Macrobrachium nipponense | reverse complement strand
TAATAAGTAAAAAGAAATCAGTATTACACCTATATATTTATTTATAAGATAATTTGATCTTTTATTCGCTCGGAAAATGGATATCTAGGTGCAAATTTACATATAATTGAAAACCAACTGGATGATAAATAGAAAGTGATTTTCCGTATTGGTTATCTGTCTAAGAGGGACAAAATACCAATGGCAATAAGGGCAAAATATATATAAAAAAAAAAAATCAAGACAAAGTTTATAAGAAACACGGAAACAAAAGGCATCCATGACAAAATACATAAAGATGATGATCCTTATAGATAAGGCAGTGATTGCATTATAATAACAGATGAGTGGAAGAAAAGGAAAAGAAATCGGGATAATGAAATTCAGAGGCCTAATTTGTAGAATGAAAAATATCAGAGTCAGACATAAAACGGAAATTGTACTCAAAAAAGGTCAATATTTACAAGGTTATTCAATGCTTTTCTTTCTTATAAATCATGATTTTAAATTTCACGGCGACTTCCGTCCAAGTTTTTAATAATTTCAAATTTGACTTTGTCTATGCCGTACGCGTGTAGGGTTTAGAATAGATATATATGACAATCATTACATACCAAGTTTTCTCTCTCCCGAAATTCAGATACAAAATTTGTGAAGACGGGAAAATGAATTAAGAATTATGTACATAAAGCGGCAAATTATAAGTTTAAGATAAATATAAAATGATAAAAAATCTTGGACAATCTTGCACAAAAGTAATCATGAAATTCAAACACATAATTTGTGAAAAAAAAACTGAACAATCTTGTACATGGAACCTCAGCACATTTTGTTATCTATTTTAGCATTCTGTAACCATCGCACCTGATGCTAATGGTACGTCCTAGCAAGACCTCTGGACACGAAATGAGGGGTTGCCAGGTCGCGTAATTGTGTACTAGATATCCTGCTTGGAAATGGGAAACGGATCAGCCTGTTCACTAAGCATAGGTGACGACAAGTAAAAAGAAAAAATGATGACAAAAATTGTGGGGCAGTAGGGCACAACAACGAGAGACTAAAATGGTAGGCATTTACACGGGCTTGAGGGTACATGAAAGCAAAAAAAAAAAAAATAATAATAATAAAATAAAATAGAATAAAAGCGGACAGAATTTGCAGGCCGATAGAAAATGCTAATAAGGAACAAAATCATGAGAATAAGTCTCAAACCGAGAAAGGAGAGAAAATAGCAAGTAAAGACATTGAGACGAGACGAAATATATTGAAACCATAAGCGCTGGGATATTATAGTGGGTCAAGTTTAGTTCATAATACTCAGTAGAGAAAAGACAAATAAAAAGATTGTGCATAAGACATATAAAAGAAATGAAAAGATACAAGTGTGCACCTACTCAAGACAAGAAATGAAAAACATAGAAAGGAGCACAATACTCAAGAGAGAAATTGCAGGCATAGGAGTGAGCAAAGTACCCGGAAAACAGGGACAAAAGTGTTCGCAATATTTTAAGAGAAACGATAGATTTAAGTGTGAACAATATACATAAAATAAATTAAAGACGTAATTGCTTAGGAAATATGAGAAGGTGCACAATGACCAGAAAAGTAATGGGTTACATGAGTGGATAATTGCAAGAAAAAACTTGGACAATCTTGCACGCAAGTAGTCATGAAATTCAGAAATTCAAACACACTGCGAAAAAAATTAATAATCTTGTAAATGAAGCCTCAACACATTTTTGTCTCTTTTAGGATTCTATGACCATCAAAGCTAATACTAATGGTACGTCCTAGCAAGATCTCTGGATATAAGGGTGGGAACAATAATCAGAAATAAGTGGAAGACTTGTACACAACACCCAGAATAGAAATGCAGGGCAAAAACGTGTAAAAATGGCACTAGGGAATAGCACCAGAAGACTACAATAACGAGCATCAAGAAATTTGCGCAAAACTTTGCCAAAATGAAAACACTCATAATATGGAACAACGCCAAGATACTAAATTACACGAAGGGCGTTACTGAGTATGAGAAAATGAATATTAAAACCATAAATAGGGACACATTACAAATGGTAGCATTTAGCGCGCCAGAAAAGAAATGCCTGACAGAAAAAGACTGGCACAATATAAGGAAAACAAAATGACAGGCATTTGTGAGTGCAATGCCAGGTAAGAAATTGCAGACAATACCAAGCAAAGAAATGAATGACATAACGGTGTTCACAAAACCTAAAAAATGGAAGATATATGGAAGGACTTAGGTTTGAGCAATACTAAAAACAGGCGAGACATAAATGTACAACTGCCAGAAGAGAATTTGAGCACAAAATAACTGAACAATAACCACCAAAAGAAAGGAATGCATGGGTGCATAATGTTCATTAAAAACATAAGGAAGCAACTAGATAAAAATGGAAGATATAAATGTGCATAACACCCAGGAAAAATGAAAGACATAAATGTGTGTGATATCCAGAAAAGCATAAATACATAAAAGTGCACAAAGCCATAAAAGAAATGGAAAACAATTATGCACTTACCCAGAAAAATTTGATTAAAACGATAAAATTGTGGGCATAATACCTAGAAATGAAACTGAAAAAAGCAGGCAGTGGGCAAAATACCCATAAAAACTAAGGCAGAAACTAGGGCATCAGTAACTGTTGATGTGAGTTTATGTAAGAAATCGATTTGAAACAAGAATCATATTTTGCGTTAGCACTACCCACAGCAACATAATACGACTGATTTTATGAATTATAGCTGACGCTGCATCTGCCAATGTCATCAACGCCGAGAGGACTTTCGCATTTTTTAAAAAGAAACTGTAATTAAATCCACATGCGGGTGGGATTGGGGATAAGCTTTCTATTACAGCAAGTCATCTTTCCAAGCCTTTTATTTTTCTTTAAAAGAAAGATATCGAGATGACCATTTGTCTGTCAGTCCGCACTTTTTCTGTCCGCCCTCAGATCTGAATAACTACCAAATTGCAGCCCTCTAGCCTCAGTAGCTGTTATTTTATTTAAGGTTAAATTTAGTCATGATCGTGAGTTTGGCATCGCCAGAGGCGCCAACAACACAGGTCACCACTGGGTCGTGGTTGAGAATTCGCCGAAGAAACTTTGGCGCATTTTTTATTTGTCTGGTCTTGTGTCCTACCAGATCAGTGACTATTTTTCATTTTAAAAGGTTACAGAATCTCTATACCATCCTATTTTTCGAGAGGCCGGTGCAATATTTTATACTCAAGTTATGAATTCTTCAAACTTTCCTTTATCAATGTGTATTGAATGAGCAAAGAGCAGTCAGTTGCATAAGCCAAGGGCGTTTTTTAATGTTAAAACTAGTAGTGGTAATTACACATTTCAGAGGTATAACTAAAGGGAATCGGCTGTGAGTGGCCAAGGCCTTCTGTCATGTTTTAAAAAATAGTGACAATTGCATTTTTCATTATATCTACGAATAATGAATCGCAAATGTTACAGGGTTTCTCATATGCGAAAGCAAACGGAGAGGAAACTGTATTTTCATAGTTAAAACTATGAGCAGAGAATTACATATGCCAATAGAAATCTCATCACGTTTAAATGGATGACAAAGCACTTTTTCGCTGGTGCCACCGGCCTCCTCAAATGTTCAAATAAGTGATCATTGCATAGCTATGAATTGGCCCTGCCATCGGCCAGCTTATGTTAAAGAAAGAGTTTTAGCACTTGTTCCTTATTCTTGCTCAGCACGTGCTCTCTTAATCTGTCCATCAAACCGTTCAGGTGAGCTGTTCAAGACGACTGTGCATGGAAATGTTCAGTTTAGGAGGACCTAAATATTCAGGGATGCTCCATTTGAAAGTCTTCATGGGCCATCACCATCATCATCTCGAGGGGAATGTTGCATCCCTTAGACTTTACAGCATCTCCAGATTCGTCTTACTCAAACCACACACACACACACACACACACACACACATAAATATATATACATGTATATATAATATGTATATATATATAGATATAGTGATAGATAATTATATATATATATATATATATATATATATATTATATATCACTGGTAATCTTCTTAGGCACGAAGATATGCTAATTAAATGAAAAGAGTTTTTCTTAGAAAATGCCCAATAGTTTCCACCTCCAACAGACCTCTTCTTGAAGCGTTTCTTAAACGCTTCAAGAAGAGGTCCATAGGAGGAGAAAACTTTTGGACATTTTCTATGAAAAACTTTTCATTTTCCTATGTGGAATACAATTGAATCTATATATATATATATATATATATATAATATATATATATATATATATATATATATATATAATATATATAAAAGGAGCCAATAAAAACGCCAGGCAGGTAATGAAGAGAGAGACAGCAGTCTCTGAAATACAGGACTGGCATTCTATATTTTGGCGTTTTTTATGGGTTCCTTTTATTAGATGGAATTCTCTTGTAACATAACATTTTTACCAGTCATATATATAATATATATAATATATATATATATATATATATATATATAATATATATATATATATATATATATATATATATATATATGGTTATAATGTTTATGATGGTAACAGTGAAAACGACAATGACAAAGCTGTTGATAATGAGGATGCCGACGGTATCCTCAAAATCAGCTATCTTCAACGTGTAACAAGTCCCGTTTAGAATCCTCACTACCTCTCACCCTCAATCCGACGTCATTAACATGTAATGAAAGTGGGAGAGATATATACCGCTGAAGCTTCATCATCCTACATTCACTTCAAGTTGTGTATACAAATTATAATGACCATTATGCTGATGGTGAATAATATGGATACCAAAGATGGTGTTTGGAAAAGTTAAAGATCTATGAATTCCCACAATCTCACTTCCCTTGCATGAGCAGCTGGAAGGAGAAGCTTGGCGAAAATGGCGACGATTTTATTACAAAAAGGATAGTGATGGAAATTAAAATTATGATTCTACATTATTTGAACATAACGGAGTCTACTGGTCACATTCAGCAGGGTTCTCTCTCTCTCTGTCTCTCTCTCTCTCTTTTTTTTTTTTTTTTTTTTTTTGAAATACCGTGAACTCCTACCTTCCTGATATTGTAGAGTATATGATTTTCACTGAAATCATTAAAGCTGAAATCATTTCACTGAAATCATTAAATGAAGAATTTCTCTTTTCCCCGGCCATGCTCCTAACCAAAGGATGTCGGAGGGATCAGCTGTGTAGCGGAATGTCCGAGAGCTTTTTTCCTTTCCTTGGAGATCGTATCCAAAAGTGTCAGAAAATCAAGAAGGTAAAGAGTTCATCGCAAGAGTCATAGTTAGTATGACGATTAGTTATATTCAAACAGCTCCAGATTCTCCCTATTTAATCTTCGTTGCTGACAGTGCACGTTGGCAAAAATGGTGAAGATGATAGTGATGGTGAGTGACGAAGATGGTGATGATGAAGTCTGTTACATCCTTCATCGGCGGCCCCTCCCACCGAGCTGTGCAAAAATAAGACCGCCTAAACATTTAAACTTTATTGGCCCCGGAGAGACCTCGACTGTTAGATTATAGGCAAATGCCGTCCAGAGGTGTAATTAAAAGATTGAAGAACTTGTAAACATCTCCCCCATCCCGGCCTCTCTCTCTCTCTCTCTCTCTCTCTCTCTCTCTCTCTCTCTCTCTCTTAAAAATGGGCCCAAAGGAGAAGACCAGGAGTAACAAGACGTTTAGAAGAAAAACACGAAAAAGAAAGAAGAGGCACAAGAGGCACCACGGAACTATGAAGGCAACAGATGAAAGGATACAAAGAAACGAGTAGGATTCGCTTTGTATCAAAGACCAATCTAAACACTTATCTACCTGTCTGAAAGAAAGTCTTTCAATAATCAACGCAGCTTCGCGTTTTTACTGTCCTTTTCTAAGGCAATCTGCTCTTGGGAGATTTTGCTATACAAGCCTGGTAATTAAATTTGGAAAATAATTTTTTCCGAGTGCCCTACGTGTCTTTTGCGGCGATCTTACTTTAATTCTCTTGAGATAATAAGGCTCAATGAATGTTCCTTTTCTTTTACTGCCAAACTTCCAAATTCTCTCCTTGCTGATATTCTTCCTGACTCGTAAATTTTCTGTCTTTAAGAGGCCGGTCTGTTGCCAAGACTTTAACAGTATAGATATTTCGAAAAGAAAAGGATTCAAATTACCAAAGACAAGTGCCTGAAATTGGCTCGAAAGATCACCTAACCATTATTTTGGAAAAAAAAAGGCTGAAAACGACCGAAAGAATACCAATAAATGATAGATGCAGCAATACGAAGATGGGAAAATCTTGCATCCTTGAATATCAAGAGAGATCTCTAGTTTTCCTGGGAAATAAAGAGAAAACAACCCGGAAAGTGAGGAGAAAACGGATTCATAATACTAAGGGAACACAACTATGAAGATAAAAAGAGTTAGGAAAATGTATATGGAAATTCCAATGTATAAAAAAGACAGGTACACGTAGTGTATGAAAAGAGGACAGAGCCAAGAAACTGAAGTGAAGAAATAGCCAACAAAGGATTTTCTGACTTATTTGTGGTGGATACTAAGCGGGAAATAGAATTCACTGGCTGTATTCAATACATCTAAGCTTCTCTAATTCCTATTGTATATAGATAAATTTTTCACTGAAAGCCTTTCAATTCGAAGGAGAATAACCTGACCTTCTCCTTCCAAAGTGGGAGTCGAACCAATGTTGGTGATATAGTGGGATAGCACTAACCTGGATGGGTGATTTCTTCATTCCTTTCCTTTCTGATTTGATTTGAAGGCTTCCAGAGTAATATATATATATATATATATATATATATATATATATATATATATATATATATATATATATATGTTTGTCCGGGGTAAGTAGGGGAGACATGAAACATTCACCCTCCTGCAAACCTGTTTGTTCACCCCGGGTGGGGGCAGGACAGCTAGGGGATCGGGACGGTGGTGGAGACATGACAGGCAGCGCCGGATTCCAGTACAGCGTAGCTCGAGACATCAAGCTCGTATAAGAAAGAAATGACAAAATAAAAATAATGAAGACCTTTATGTGGCCATGGCTATTATGCTACTGATAAGAATGTTCTTCAAAAACTTAAAATATGAACTGAGTGTTGTGAGTTACTGCAACTATTACAAAAAAGTTATTTTTGTATCCGCAGACGACTTAGATCTGATGACGCAGTATACCTCATTGCATGAATTTCATAAATGCATTAAGATTAGAAATTACCTTTTCAGACCAGATAATGAGAACACTTGATGAAATGTTGATAGGGATAGAGAGATTCTATATGAATCTTATATATACACAATATATATATATATATATATACATAAATGAGAGAGAGAGAGAGAGAGAGAGAGAGAGAGAGAGAGAGAGAGAGAGAGAGAGTTTGGACGTTACATGCAGCCGTTCTTTTTGAAAGATCATTCAGATAGAGACAGACATGGTTGATTTCTGTTAGATGACATGGTAGTTCTATCTGCATTTCTACTGCGAGAGAGAGAAGAGAGAGAGAGAAGGGGGGGGGGGGGGGTTTTACAGACACAAGATACACAAGGAAATCTCTGTACTAAAGACAGGACGGGCTATACAAAGTGCGTGCAAACAGGCCATGGTAGTACGTACCCGTCGAAGAACATTCAATAGCGAGGTTCGCCCGATACTTAAACGCGTTACTTATCACCCCTAAACCTTCGCCAGTATCACTTCATCAGCGCTAAACGGAGAAACATTGAAATACGGCGGAGATAAACACACATTAAGATTTACTTCTGCGGTGGGACGCGCCACAATCGCCCAGAAGAAAATAGTGGCTCCGTCCACAAAGCCGACAGTGGGATTTACATCAGGGACCTGGCGGCGGACTACGAATTTCCCCGGCGGGAGATAGAATCGCGAGCGAAACCCCCGAACCGGAGGACGATTGATGCAATAAATAAGCTTCGGTAATTGCTTTCCAAAATGCGAAATGGGCGACGCTATCGCCTTCGGTCGGGACGAACAGCGCAACAATTGTACGCACACGTGTTCCAGATAACGTACTGTGAGGACTGGTAATCATATGCATGTTAAACATTATCACTGATCTAAATAAACAAGAATGGATGCCCGTATCGGGAGTCTCTCTCTCTCTCTCTCTCTCTCTCTCTCTCTCTCTCTCTCTATACTCTCAAATACATACATACATATATATATATATATATATATATATATATATATACACACACAAATATACATTAAATATATATACATACAAAGATACATTATAAATATATATATCTATATATATATATATATATAATATATATATATGCACACAAAAGTTCAAACACGAAGGTATATAGGTAGATAACAACAGAGAAAGACTAATAAGCAAATGAACTCAATATAAAATATAATATATATATATATATATATATATATATATATATATATATATATATATATATATATATATATATATATATATATATATATATATATATATATATATATATATATATATATATATATATATATATATCTATATATACTACATCTATATATATATATATATATATATATATGTATATATCTCTACATCTAATATATATATATATATATATATATATATATATATATATATATATATATATATATATATATATATATATATATATAATATATATATATATATATATATATATATATATATATATATATATATATATATATATATATATATATATATATATATATATATATATATATATATATATATATATACGCACACACTAAGATTTGGATGCAGCCGTCTCGATGAAGTGAGTTTTTTTAGGGTTTGTTGAAAGTGGAGGATAGGGAAGAGGCTCAGCTGAATGCTAAAAGGATGGAAGAGGAGAGACAGAGTTCAAGAATGCCCGTGGAAGTAACCGTCCTGGATGTCATGTTAAGGATATGAAGAGTCCAGTTCACCGAGTTAATGAGACTGCGAGTAAGGCTGCAAAACGGTGGTGGAAGTGTGACTGGCTGACAGGGGCGTGTACGGGGTGTCTGGACCAGGAAAATTGCTCTTATGTATAAGGGTGAATGTGATAAAGGAGCCAGTAGTTACATTGTATAAGGAGTAATAAGATTTTGTTTCAGAATGTAAGATACATGACATGAAGGCTGGAGGAGGAAGAGCAGTGTTGGTGTTACACAACAAAGAGGCTGTGCAGACCGCATATTTATTAGACAGTTATATAACAAGACCAAAAGCAGGGGGAAAAGCTGTGTGTGGCATACATAGGCGTATATAAGATCACTTGTTTACAGCTTTTCAAATTTTTCATGACGAAAGCAAAGCAATCATGCAAATGCGTGGAGGGAAAGTGACTGTTTTGGTGAAAATAGATTTCGGACTCGCATCGGAACTGAACCGGGTGTTTCTGTTGAAAGGCAGGGATCTGTCAACTGAACCACTTAGATCATAAAAGAAGTTGGTAAATAAGTACAAATGTTCGTGCATATCAGATAATGGCGAGTGATATCACCAAGTCTGTTTAACATACTTTTGACTTGTGTGAAGCGAAAAGTCGAAAAAAGACACTAGATGTAGGTGCAAAGTAGTTTACAAAAATACAGCTCATGAACAGAATGTGGAAAGAATGATATTTGCTGATGACGCAGTACTGATCAGAGATAGCGATGAATTGCATAAACTAATTTACGAAGTTTGAGACAGCTTGCACGAGGGATGCAAGGAAAATGGAGTAAAGAACGCTAATGTGTAGTAAGAAAGAAAATTGCTGATCTGTAACCCATAGTATTTGGGAGTAAATGTGACAGATGAAGATAGCATGAGTGAAGAAATGAATCACAGAAAATGTGATGCAAAGAAGACCCTAGGGCGCGGGAATGTTTTCATGGAGAACTGTATGTGTATGGAAGCTGTAGCTGAAAGATATGAAGGGATTCCTGTGCCAACTAGGAGCTGCAGGAATTCGCGTGCTAAATGCAAATAAAAAAAGAAGTTATAGTGTTAAATTGAAAGGGTAAATATGAGGAGATATGTAGAAGTGGTATAAAGGTTACCTTGTGTGAAAGAATAGAGGACAATTGCGCAAAACAGGTTGCATGGAGGAAACATTTGAAACGAAGAGCCTCAACATCCTGAAGAAGCCAGAGTGCATCTAAGATATAGAGGAAAGACACAGTGTATGTGAGGAGGCTTGATGATCCTTCAATGTAGGTGTATGAGGCAGATGATTTTGTGAAGTTTCTTGCTGGGTGAGTTCATCCTTGACTCCGAATTTACAGTTTGAAAGTAACAGGGATAGTTGTCTTGATTTTCTCTGGAACCGTCCAGTTGGGCTATCTGGCTAATTACACATACATATGCTCACACGTGCATATATATATATATATATATATATATGATATATATATATATATATATATATATATAAATATATATATATATATATATATATGTGTGTGTGTATATATATATATATATATATATATATATATATATATATATATATATATATATATATATATATATATATATACTATGTGTGCGTGTTTGTGTAATGTCCAAATTATCTGAAAACAGTAAACGTAAGCTAGCCTAGGTTAGCTGATTTTAACTGAAATGATAAAATCATACAGTCTAACCACTAAGCATACCCTTATCGAATTGTTATCACAGACGCGTAGACGTTTTGGAATAAAATAAGTCAAGTAGTACACTAGCGTAGTCTACACTATGTTTGTTACAAACTTAGCGTAAGCTTGCTCATAATCTGACTTATTGTCACTGATACAATGAGCATAATCATAAAGTTCTGAAATAGGCTGTAAATGATGTAGAAATAAGAACAAGTATTTCTTTTTATTTTTGTAAATAATGATCGTAGCCTAAATTAGCTGATCAGAAGTAAACAAAAGATCTCATTATCATTAGGGTTCTTTTAATAAGGGCGTTAATTGTTATCTCAAACATATTCCGCAATAAAGAAATTTTATGCTTATATCTATAGACTTATTTCAATCAATAACGATTAATTTAATATTTATGCCAAACGACGCAAGCGGATGTCTTATATATTGCTGAGTCCCACTTTCTAACTTCTCATTAATTTTCATTCATAGTAAATTCATTTTAATCATTGAAAAGGAACCTGGTAAAATTAGATGCTGAAGTAGCTTCAGGACTCATGCAGAAGTGTGTGGCATTAGAAACAGTGCACATAGTAAGAAGAGTGATGGACTTCTAAGGATACAGGATGCATCCCGGAACCCCACACTATAAAAACCACCCGGTCGAATAGGATGACGGAGATAAAAAAAAAAAAAAAAAACTATTATTACAATTAATAACAATATCTCCGCAGAAGGCCCTCTCTCAAATTTCATTGGATAGAATGGCCGTCTGGATGCCGTTGAGGGCATATATTGCAGTTACTCTATCTCCTAAGCGAGGTTCTTCGCTGCAGCAGCTAAATTATACAGCAAGATGTACAAATGAATTTTGGTCGGCTGCTGTATAGTTTACCTGTTGCTTCAAAAGAAATCATTCGAGAGAATGAGACGGCCAATAATAATAATAATAATAATAATAATAATAATAATAATAATAATAATAATAATAATAATAATAATAATAATAATAATAATAATAATGGGCTAAGTTAAGTATATCCTATTTTTATCAGACCACTGAGCTGATCAACACCTCAACTAGGGCTGGCCCAAAGGATTAGATATTTCTACGTGGCTAGGAACCAATTGGTCACCTAGCGGCGGGACCTACAGCTTGTTGTGGGATCCAAACCACATTATATCGAGAAATTAAATTCTATCGCCAAAATCAATTCCTCTGATTCCGCGTTGGCCGAGCCGAGAATCGAACTTCGAAACACCAGATTGGTAGCCCAGAGCGAAAACCACTTGTCCAACAAGGAACCACTAAATATAGAAGACTGCGTCAACATCGAGAACAGAGCACTGGGGCAATATCTGAAAGCCAGTGAATTCGAGTGGCTAAGGAGTGCATGGGAAGAAGGACTGATAAAATAGACGGAGACTCTTAAATATACAGAAATAGGTATATGAAAAACAGAACAGAGGAAAGGCGCAACAAACCAATGCACGGAAAGTGTAAGAGACAGACTCAAGAACTGGCCAGCGATGAAACATGGAAATGGCTGCAGAGGGGAGAACTCAAGAAGGAAACAGAAGGAATGCTAACAGCGGCACAAGATCAGGCCCAAAGAACCTGATATGTCCAAAGAACAATAGATGGAAATAGCATCTCATTCATATGCAGGAAGTTCAATATGAAAAACGAGACCATAAACCACATAGTCAGCGAATTTCCGGCACTTACACAGAACAGTACAAAAAGATGCATGATTCACCAAAAAACACCAGCTAGCTTGCAGTAATAAATGGTACGAACACCAACCTGAAGAAGTTATATAAAACGATCAGGTAAAGATACTCTTGGACTATGGCATCAGAACAGATAGTGTTATGTGCCAATAGAGCAGACGTGACGTTGATTGACAAAATCCAGAAGAAAGTATCATCCATTGATGTAGCAATACCATATGATACCAGAGAAGATGAGAAAGAGAAAAAATTGACAAGTATCAAGTGCTCAAAATAGAAATAAGAAGGATATGGGAGATGCCAGAGGAAACTGTACCCATAATCATAGGGACACTAGGCACGATCCCTGAAAAGGTGGAAAAAGTAAGTGCCGAAGTAGCTCCAGGACTCATGCAGAAGTGTGTGCTCATAGGAACAGCGCACAGTGATGGACTCTTAAGGAAGCAGGATGCATCCCAGAACCCCACACTATAAAATCACCCAGTCGAATAGGAAGACTGTGATTAGTAATAATAATAATAATAAATAAATAATAATAATAATAATAATAATAATAATAATAATAATAATAATAATAATAATAATAATAATAATAATAATAATAATAATAATAATATTTATTAAAAATAATGGCAGAATTCACAGAATTGATTTTGTACAATATTCTTTCAATTCTCCTAATGATTTGCTTTTCTGGCACGCTGGTATTATAAAGCAGCTGTCCAATGTTCATCGTGCCGTAGGTCGTCAACGGAAATTTCGGGAGGACTGGTGTTATCAAAAGCAAACTGGTTATCAGGGACAGGCTGGGGTCTGTCCCTGATAACCAGTTTGCTTTTGATAAAACCAGTCCGCCCGAAATTTCCGTTGACGACCTACGGCACGATGAACATTGGACAGCTGCTTTATAATACCAGCGTGCCAGAAAAGCAAATCATTAGGAGAATTGAAAGAATATTGTACAAAATCAATTCTGTGAATTCTGCCATTATTTTTAATAAAACTTGTTTGAAAGAAGGTCTGTTTCCAGCATACAATAATAATAATAATAATAATAATATTTCTTTGGTCCATCACAGTCTCCCAATTCGACTGGGTGGTATTTATAGTGTGGGGTATTATTATTATTATTATTTTTTTTTTATTCTGTTAAAAGAATGACTAAGTTTTGCTAATTAATTCTATATGATAACTATTATTATTATTATTTTTTTTTTGGGGGGGGTCTATCACTGTCCTCCAATTCGACTGGGTGGTATTTATAGTGTGGGGTTCCGGGTTGCATCCTGCCTCCTTAGGAGTCCATCACTTTCCTTACTATGTGTGCCGTTTCTAGGATCACACTCTTCTGCATGAGGCCCGGAGCTACTTCAGCCTCTAGTTTTTCTAGATTCCTTTTCAGGGATCTTGGGATCGTGCCTAGTGCTCCAATGATTATGGGTACGATTTCCACTGGCATATCCCATATCCTTCTTATTTCTATTTTCAGATCTTGATACTTATCCATTTTTCCCTCTCTTTCTCTTCAACTCTGGTGTCCCATGGTATTGCGACATCAATGAGTGATACTTTCTTCTTGACTTTGTCAATCAACGTCACGTCTGGTCTGTTTGCACGTATCACCCTATCCGTCCTGATACCATAGTCCCAGAGGATCTTTGCCTGATCGTTTTCTATCACTCCCTCAGGTTGGTGCTCGTACCACTTATTACTGCAAGGTAGCTGATGTTTCTTGCACAGGCTCCAGTGGAGGGCTTTTGCCACTGAATCATGCCTCTTTTTTGTACTGGTTCTGTGCAAGTGCCGGGCATTCGCTTGCTATGTGGTTTATGGTTCCATTTTTCGTATTGCACTTCCTACATATGGGAGAGATGTTATTTCCATCTATCGTTCTTTGAACATATCTGGTTCTTAGGGCCTGATCTTGTGCCGCTGTTATCATTCCTTCAGTTTCCTTCTTTAGCTCTCCCCTCTGTAGCCATTGCCACGTGTCATCGCTGGCTAGTTCTTTAGTCTGTCTCATGTATTGTCCGTGCATTGGTTTGTTGTGCCAGTCCTCTGTTCTGTCTGTCATTCTTCTAGCTCTGTATATTTCTGGGTCTTCGTCTACTTTTATTAGTCCTTCTTCCCATGCACTCTTTAGCCACTCGTCTTCACTGGTTTTCAGATATTGCCCCAGTGCTCTGTTCTCGGTGTTGACGCAGTCCTCTATACTTAGTAGTCCTCTCCCTCCTATTATTATTATTATTATTATTATTATTATTATTATTATTATTATTATTATTATTATTATTATTATTATTATCTTCCGTTAGAGACCATACGCAGATGTAAAATTCAGGTACATTATATCTCAATAATAATAATAATAATAATAATAATAATAATAATAATAATAATAATAATAATAATAATAATAATAATAATTTCAGCTAGAGACCATGCAAACAAATTTACTTGCAACTTACTAAAATGTTAGAGTGAACAGAAAATCTAATAATAATAATAATAATAATAATAATAATAATAATAATAATATAAAATAATAATAATAATAAAATAAATAATAATAATAATACATATTGAAGAGTACGAAAGGGTGCAGCGAATAGATATAACAACACAGAAGATAGCGTCAATGACGGTAATATGTAGTTCAAAGTAAGATAATATAAGACTGCATCAGGAAGATATGGAGAATAAGACACGGTATGCGAATATAAAAAAAAACAACACCATTCAAACAATATAATAGAAAAATACAGAGGAGTAGTCATACTAATATATATATATAATATATATATATATATATATATATATATATATATATATATATATATTAGATATATATAATATATATATATATATATATATATATATCATATATATATATATATATATTATATATATATATATATACACACACACAAGATTGACGATAGTAAGAACAAAACATCAATATACAATCAAATAAATAGCCTAAAAAAAATCTGTAAGAAATTTTTCATCCAAAGTATGAAAACGAAATACGACAGTTTAGAAACCCTCGCTTTACTGTTTAAGGCTGCTTTATATCTTAGTAGCTTGATCAAACTGGACATAGCACGCCTAATAATGATCTTATATTGTCCAGGCGGTTTTCAACAAACATCTGCGTAGCAGAATGATAGCAAGCTGTGACGGTAATACGTCTCTTGGTCTCTCGGGTATAGTTTGTCTAAAGGGAACACCAACAGATGCCGTAACAATACGATCGGAAAAGCAACAGTTTCGTGTCGCAGCGACAAAAAGCTAATCTCTTTGTGATCATGTTGCCATTTGCGCAAAGTATTCCCTGATACGGGAATCCAGGAACGAATTCCAGCCGATGATTTCCGTCTCCAGTTTGTTGAAGCGACAATTATTGGATCTTGATTTCACTGCATAATGCGTCGAATTCATATCTGCGGCAAGTACCGACTAGTCGCTAGAGGCCTTGTACAGATGGGGATATTTAAAGACCCTATTGTCGGCGTAACTTACGATGGTTATCGCAGTTTCGTTGATTGTGCGTCATTATTAAAATGATTTCAATGGTCGCTATCAGCAATGTCTAGTGTAGCTATTCCAGCTTACTTCTTCATTGAATTGAATTTTGTCCCGTTTCCGTTTTACCCGCAAGCAGAAATAACACATGACCGTGAGATTAATTATATAATAATAATAATAATAATAATATTAATAATAATAATAATAATAATAATAATAATAATAATAATAATAATAATTAATAATTATTATTAATATAATCATAATATTTTTTTAATTACTAATATATAAAAATAATTAATATAATATTATTATTATATTAATTATTATAATTAATTATTATTATTATTATTATTATTATTATTATTATTATTATTAGCAGTAGCAGCATTATCAGTAGCAGTAGTCATACAACTCACTCAGTTAACGACCTGAAAAAGAAATAAAGTAAAAATGAGCCAAAGTTTTTTCGGCGCAATCGAGTCTTCTGTACAGAGCATATGTTGTATGAGCCGTGACCCATGTAGCTGTCAGCCACGGCCAGGTGGTGGCTTGTCCTATAACGTTGCCAGACACAAGATCATCGCTAACTTTAACCTTAAATCAAACAAAAAGTAGTGAGGCTAGCGGGCTGTAATTTGGTATGTTTGATGATTGGAGGGTGGATGGTCAACATACCAATTCGCAGCCTTCTAGCCTCAGCAGTTTTTGAGATCTGACGACGGAGAGAAAAAGTGCGGACGAACAGACAAAAACAGCCACTTCCAAAGTTTTCGTTTACAGAAAAAAAAATGCCAGAAATTTTTTGAAAGGGAATCTTGGAGGGCCGTATCAAATGCAATCACATGCGCTTGCGTAAATAGGTTTTGGGCTATATAATAACATGAAAAACCTCTTGACCAAAGCTTCTCGGTCGTCGCATCAAGCAAGCGGCTTTGCGCCGACCGCATTTGCCGCAGTCAAACCCCGAAAGTTCCCAGAAACGACAGCTAATGAAACCGCACGGTAATTGAGTATTCATCTTCGACGTTTCGTTTTTTACTCCGCGGTTTTTGGCGTCAGATTTCCTCCGGGGTCAGAGACAAGACGATGCAGTTTTTACAAGGGGAATTACAGAGGCGTTTAGTCTTTCTCTTAATATATACATATTTATATATATATATATATATATATATATATATATATATATATATATATATATATATATATATATATATATACAAACATAAATCTAATAAAAGGAGCCCATAAAAAGGCCAAAATACATTTTCTCTCTATATTTTGGCGTTTTTATGGGCTCCTTTTATTAGATGGAATGATGTTGTAACAGAACATTTTTACCAGTCTCATATGTATATATATATATATATATATATATATATATATATATATATATATATATATATAAATAAACTCCACTAATATAAACTACAACAATAAAAACTGCACCTACCATTAAATTGATTTTATCCTAATTTCCTTGTATCATGAAAATGTCAAATTCTCCATGATGACTTGCATATCTCATGCAAATAACTATAATAATGACCATAATAGGCTATTTCTGTTCATAACCAAATAAAAAAAGGGCAATGTTAAGGTAGCAAGATGGAAATATTGAAAGCCATCATAATAATTATAATAACGCTAGATATGGCTGGAATTAGTGAATTGTAATTATAATGAAAAATGGAATAATAACGCTCCGGCAATAAAAAATTAAAATAAAATAAAAAGTAGCAATGGACCTACATGAAATGATAATGGTGGCGATAGTTTTTATCTTAACATAGAATATAATATAAAAACACTGCGTTTATTTTGAAAACTTTTGGTAGATATTTGGAACCCCGTTCAAAATAATCCTAATCGCTCAATAAAAGACTATAGCTCAACAAAACTATACATTATATATACACACACACATATATAATATATATATATATATATATATATATATATATATATATATATATATTTGTATATCATTCTATTTCTGATTATTAATAAATTCTATTAAAACATACATTATAATAAATGCTATGAATGATATCTATATAATATATATATATATATATACATATATATATATATATATATATATATATATATATATATATATATAAACCTAATATATAAATATGAATGTGTATATATACTATAAATACATATACATACAAACATTAATATGTATATATACATATATTTGAATATATTTAAACACACACTCACGAATATATATATATATATATATATATATATATATATATATATATATATATATATATATATATATATAATATATATATATATATATATATATATATATATATATATATATATATATATATATATATATATATATATACCATCATTAAAGGGAAGACGACACACAAATGTGCAAGCTGTCTTTATTCTAACGTTTCGTAATTGTCCAATTAATTAGATCATCAGGGCTGGTAAAATGGAATACAGAATTCCCCGCTGAAATACATCGAAGAGTAAACAGCAAAAAGACACTCAAAAACCACATTTTTGGCTCTGCCCTGAAAAAGCTGTCTTAAATATGATGAACGAGAAGGAGAGTATAAGAAAGAAACAGACGCATCCAATTATTCTATTACTGCAGAGCAGTTTCATTTCTCCATTACGAGGCAACTGCATTATAGCAACGTGCTATGCAGTCAAAATGCATATTTTACACTTTGTTGAGAAACCATCTTGGTGCATTTTCAGTGTGTTCTATCTTGGGCTATGTCTTTGTTTTGTTTTTATTTTTTTTTTGTATATCGAGAAAATTTTTTGATTAAGTCATTTTGCCATATGGGGTTTTCATATATATTGCTTAGCCTTTTAAGTACTTTCATCCCAAAGGGTTTCAGATAAGTAATTTACATTCTGATATTGTTCAAGTTATCTTTCAGTGTTTATTAGAGATTTCAGGTTGACATTGCTGTTCTTGTTTCACTGTCCATTTAATTTCGGCAAAATCTCATCGATGCCAAGCACTCTGCTTATATTTTATACAGCATGATATTCAAGTGACAGAACTCTATACATATACATATATATATTTTACTGCTGAACATTATGAATGTATATTAAACATATTTGTGTATATATATAAATAAATAAATAAACATATATGCATATAGTATATAATGTATCTAAGTACATACACGATTACATACACAAAAAAACTGTATGTTTAAGATTGAAAGTAGTGCGTACGACAATCTCAGTGTGTTAATGCTGTCAAGTTAGTTCATCCTATTGGCAAAGTCTTTGTCCCTCAACACGTGTAGACATTAATTATACACACACACACACACACACACACACACACATATATATATATATATATATATATATATATATATATATATATATATATATATCCCCACGAGATACTATGTAGAAAAAAAAAAAAAAAAAAAAAAGAGTATATGACCACGAAGAGAGTGAAATAACGGAGTGGAAGATCTTTCGCGTATACTCGAAGCACTCTGATTTCCTTGTGATCATAAGCTCCATTTATATATCATATAACATGGTATTCTCATTACAAAAGATATATATATATATATATATATAATATATATATATATAATATATATATATATATATATATATATATATATATATATACACATCTCACATGAATATGATCCTAATCACATTAATACAAGACTTGTTTATCACCACAGGTGCAAAAATATGAGACTGGGTGTAGGTCCCACACCCAGTTTCTCATGTTGTTGATACATATGCATATAGTATAGTATTCTATAACTAACCTGACCAATGATTGCTTGAATTTGTCATAAGCACTACGTTGTCTTAAACATATAGTTTTATATGTTGTGTGTATATATATATATATATATATATATATATATATATATATATATATATATATATATGATTTATTGAAAATAAATATATAATGAAACAAATGCATGGTTACGGGAAATCTCTAATAACCACTGCAACATATTTACACAATATCGTAATGTAAGCTGAATCTCTTTGGGATTCAAATATTTGAAGACACTTAAGTAATAATTATGTTAATACCATTTAGTAAAATGGCCCGATCAAAAGTATCTCTTTCAAAAAACGTATCTTTTTATTTATAAATTTAAATGAAAAGACAAAGAACACATAAAACTGGCAAATAGCAAATCAGGTGTAAAAAAAACTCCCTTATTCTTGATATATATTCCGTATATCTGATAAGTTAAAAAAAAAACAGGAAGATGATAATAATTGTGGAAAAAGTATTATCTTGTACAATTTTTTTGTTGCTTAAACTTAAAGCAAAATCACATGGAAACAAGAGCATTCCCTGTCTCTTGATAAGTTGTCCTTTGAACAACAATATACCTTTCATTTTTTCTGGAACTTTTCCGGTTTCTTTAAATAACAGAAACCAAACGATAACAATCACAGTTTCTTGTTTTTTTTTTATTTGTTTGTTGCTTAAAAACAATATCAGGCCCAAACTTTTCTGTAATAATGATACCTTCATGTTTGTTTGAACTAACAATACTCACACACATTTCTCATTCCTCATTTTACTTTATTTATACCAAATATGAAAAATTTCAATTTTTTATTATGTTTGCTTAGAACATAAACAGATTACTCTTTACCTCGAAATTTCTTATTCCCTCTAGATTTACTTTTGACTTTAACTATATCCAATATACCTGTTCTTGACTCTTTAAAAAAAAAGGTTTCCTCAAACAAATAAATAGATTCCTCTTAGTATGCTTTGACTGAAAAGAAAGTCCAACGCTGGTAAGACCAAGAGACGCGGAGGACAA
The DNA here is from genome assembly GCF_015104395.2 of Macrobrachium nipponense. Taxonomy (NCBI): domain Eukaryota; kingdom Metazoa; phylum Arthropoda; class Malacostraca; order Decapoda; family Palaemonidae; genus Macrobrachium; species Macrobrachium nipponense. The sequence goes on along the minus strand of NC_061097.1, from coordinate 18,317,088 downwards.
TCTCACAGGTGACCTGGGAACGGGAGCTCCCCCAAACAAGGACCATCTTATGGAAATGAGACGTACTAATAGGGCTTGGTAAAATCGGAGACGTCCGGCACGCTGTATCTTACACGAACACGTGTTACCAGTAGCACCTGGCGAGGTTTTATGGCCAGGTGTTGCCCCTTTTATTGGGGACCGAAGAGGTATTGGAGGAATTAGGCGAGTTCGGGAAGATTTGTGTTGATTCGCCTTTGTCGGTGTTCAGAGGGATCCTCAGATTGAGGCTCGTAGAGAGAAAGAGAGAGAGAGAGAGAGAGAGAGAGAGAGAGAGAGAGAAGAGAGAGATCTGTTGAAGGTTTCCAGTATAGAGATTGCTTCGTCTAGACCTTTAATTTCGAGAGAGAGAGAGAGAGAGAGAGAGAGAGAGAGAGAGACTGACCTTACAGACCTTACATCTTGTTCGGGTTGCCCCAGGTCCCTCAGTGTAAGGCACCTCTAATGCCTACCAGAGAGTTGCTAGTGCATCTTCTGGTATATTTTGCATCTTTCAATCTTGGATGGTCTGGGATGCAGCTTAGATATTTGTCGAGCTTATTCTTAAACACATCTACCTCACTCCTGATATATTCCTCAGATGAGCTGGCAACGCATTGAATAGACGCTGAATTGTCGATGCTGGTGCGTAATGTATTAATGTCCTGTGTGCTTTCCTTATTTTTCTTGGTATAATTTTGGACACTATTAATCTACCTCTGCTTGCTCTTTCTGATATCTTTAGCTCCATAATGTTTTCGGCAATTCCTTCCACCTGTTTCCATACCTGAATTATCATGTAGCATTCTCTTCTCCTTTCTAGAATATATAATTTTAAGGATTGTAGTCTTTCCCAGTAGTCAAAATCCTTAACTTCTCCTATTCTAGCTGTAAAGGACCTTTGTACACTCTCTATTTGTGCAATATCCTTTTGATAGTCTGGGGACCATATCATATTGAAATATTCAAGTGGACTAAGAACATACGTTTTATAAAACATAATCATGTGTTCAGCTTTTCTTGTTTTGAAGTGCCGTAACAACATTCCCATTTTTGCTTTACATTTTGCCAATAGAATTGCTATTTGATCATTGCATAACATGTTCCCATTCAACATCACACCAAGGTCTTTAACTGCTTCCTTATTTGTGATTGTCTCATTATTAGGTCCCGTATATGCATATAGCTTTCCTTCTCTGTCTCCGTAATTTATTAATTCAAATTTATCAGAGTTAAATACCATCCTATTTACCTCTGCCCAATCATATACTTTGTTAAGGTCTCTTTGTAGCGCGTTCCTATCTTCATCACAAGTAATTTCTCTACTTATTCTTGAATCATCGGCGAAACTACTCACTACCGAGTCCTTAACATTACTGTCTATGTCTGCAATCATAATAACAAACAGTAATGCAGCTAACACCGTACCTTGTGGCACACCAGATATTACCTTAGCTTCATCTGATTTCTCATCGTTTGCAATAACTATCTGTTTTCTGTTGTGTAAAAATTCTTTTAACCATCTTCCTACTTTATCCACTATATTATGTTTTTTTAATTTTCTTCGCTAATATATTATGATCTACCTTGTAAAAAGCTTTTGCAAAGTCTAGATAAACCACATCTGTTTCATTTCAGTTTTTCATATTTTTGTATATGTTCTCACGGTGGACTAACAGTTGGGTTTGTGTACTTTTTCTGGGTACAAAACCATGTTGTCCTATATTAAACAAATTATTTTTTATTGAATGTTTCATAATATTTTTCTTCATTACCCTTTCAAACACTTTCATAATATGTGATGTTAGACTCACAGGCCTATAATTACCTGCCACTAGTCTTGATCGACTTTTGAAAGTAGGTGTAATATATGCTAATTTGTGCTCATCATAAATCTTGCCTGTATCTACACTTTGTCTTAATAATATTGCAAGTGGCTTTGTGATAGAATGAACTACTTTCTTTAACAAAATAGCAGGGACACCATCAGGCCCAGCTGCAGCTCCATTTTTAATTTCATTAATAGCCTGCACAATATCAGCTTCATTAATAAGTATGTCTGATAAATACTCACTATTTTCATCCCTTATTTCTGTATCATTATCTTCATTATCAATTCTAGGGGTGAATTCTCTTTTATATCTTTCTGCCAATGTTACATATTTCCTTTTTTTTTATTCGTTTTTATTCATCTTCTTCGCATATGAGTACAATAATTTGGGGTTTTGCTTGATATTTACTAGGGTTTTTTCTTCCAATTTCCGTTTTTCATTTTCTTTTGATTGTATAATCTTTTGTTTTGCATTGTCTATCTTATTTTTTAGTTCCATCACTTTCCATGCATTTTTTTCTTTTGCAAGACCTTTTTTCCATTTTCTGATTTTCTGGAACAAGATCCTTCTGTCTCTTGGTATGCATGACTGATATTTACTTTTCTTCTTCGGTATGTATTTATTCACTATTTTCTCTAATATTTTATATAATATCTCCGTATTTACCTTTATATCATCACTTACGAAAATGTTATCCCAATCTTTGTTTAATTCTTCATTTATTTCTGACCATTTTATATCTTTTACTGTAGAAGTTGTATTTTCCATATCCTTCCCACTTTTTCATTTTTTGCTTATCTCTATTTTCACTTGCTTTGGAATGGACTGTTAATTCTATGACGACATGATCTGAAATACTCACATTATAAACTATTATTTTTTTAACATAATTCACCTCGTTCACAAATACTAGGTCTCAAGTATTTTCCTTTCTTGTTGGCAGGTGATTTATTTGTTAAATGTTGTATTCTAGTAGCATATCTAATAGCTTTTCGAATTGCCTCTTATCTTCTGCACTACTATTACTCTCTTTCTTATATGTATAAATAAAACCACAATCTCCAATTTGTTCTTTCCTGTCTACGAAAGGAAAGTTAAAGTCTCCGGATAGGAGAATAGTCCAGTCCTTGTCATTTCTACATATATCATCCAATTTTTCTATTAATGTGTCAAACTCTTTAGTATTAGGGGTCTATATATTACTATGTTCATTAATTTTTCAGATTCAAATTCAAATTCTACCGCTATTAGTTCACATTCTGAGTTACTATATTTCTCATATATTTTTCCTTGTTTTTTGTCTTTCCCATATATCGCGGTTCCACCTTGATTCCTATTTTTTCTATCTGATCTATAAGTTTGGAACCCTTTTTATTTGATCATCATTACCGATCTCTTGGGAATACCAGGTTTCACTTATATTCATTATATCTATTTTCTTTTCAATTTGGGTTAGTTCTTCTCAGTAATCTATTTTTCTTTTTGAGTTACTCGTAACTAAACCCTGCGCATTCATCACTATGATGGTTTGCGTGTTATCTCCTTCATTTAATATGGGTAATAATAAGGATTTTCCCATGTCTTTCCTGTTCTGGTATGTTGTTCTTTTCTTCATTTCCAGAAATTCTGACATTAAAAAATCCAACTTTTCCAAAATATTTGATCTTCCTTCATCATAATTATTCATTTTGTGTCTGAATCTGCAATTTTCTCTGTATCTGTAACATTCCTTAGCATCGCACATACAGTATTTATCTCTTGAGCTGTAGTATCTTGGAGCTGATGCTTGGAAATTCTTTGCTGACACACCATATCGCAGTGATGGCTTGCTTTTTTCCTTCACCTCATGTTCTTTGTTCCTCTCTTTATTTGTTTCTTTTCTATTTTGGATTTTATTATTTAATTGATTATTTAATTGATTTTGATTCATGGCTACAGGATGCATATATTTGCATTTGTTGTCGAACTTACATCGTTTTCCTTCTTTTAGGTTTTTGCATATTTTTGGATGTAGATCTCTGCAACTATCCTCATAGCCATCTAGGTATGCACATTTACCATAGATTTCATAGTTGTGACATACCTTGGGATGTTTGTAGTATCATCTCTCACCGAATCTGCAATTCCCTCTTTTCAAAAGGGTGCAGACTTTGTCTTTCTTGTCTATATTTTCCTCTTTCCCATCAGTGTGCAGATCTGGGTAGAGCCTCTTCAGGATTTTATTTTGTGTTGTCATGCCGTAATTTATTTCTTCGTATGTATGCTGCTTGATTGCCTCATATGAAGTATCAATGAGTATCTCTGCATCCATACCCTTGTCTTGTTCTTTGTTTTCCTTATTTTTTTCTGTCATTTCAGTTTTGTTTTCTTCTCTTCCGTTTTCCTCCTCTTCTTCTTCCTCTTCCTCTTCTTCTTCATCCTTTACTATTTGCACATTACGTCTTGATTTAATAACATTGTCTATCCATGATAGACATGTTGAGCAAAATACTCTGGTATCCTTACTCATATTTTGCATTACTTCAGCACATTGAGGATGTATTGGAATGTTGCATGCAGAATATTTTCTGATCAGGTTTTGTGGATTAATTATGCTATACCACACCTTACACAGTTTGCATGCTTATGGCATTCTTTTTCCTATTGCATCTATTAGTATATTCACAATGTTCACCTTATTCATTTTCTTTGTCGGAATATGTTGATTGATGTAAATTTATGAGTCTCTTGACCACTTTTTTTTATTTGGAACTCCTTCAATTATTTTCAAGATGAGAGAGAGAGAGAGAGAGAGAGAGAGAGAGAGAGAGAGAGAGAGAGAGAGAGATATTCACCATTCACATCCAACTTGCGCGCCCTCTCCTGCTTCCACGATACTGAGGCCCTTCCTTTTTAATACTTTTTATGTTACGTATCTAGTCTCCTCTAGGCCTTCCTTCTTCTTACCGTCGTAAAGCATCTAAATTATACATTCTTTTCACCAAACTATCATTCCCCTTCTTCACACATGACTAAACACCTAACAAACACCTACAAACATTAATGTAAAACCACAGTTTAATCACTAATTTGTGAGTCAGCATTCCTCATAATACTTGCACATGTACTAGAAAAAGAGTTCATTTGAACTACCTCAATTTTTCCTTATATTTCCATGTAACTGCTACTCTTCAATTAAAAAAAATGAGTTAATTAAACATGCTATTTTTAAAACTGCAACCTTGGGTTTCATACACTCCAGGTCTCTTTCCAATCTTTTGATCACACACTACCACTTTCCTTGCCTAACTTATTCCGTGATTAATTTCATTTCAACTTACTATAATATATTTTATTTACAATCAAAGTCAAAAGCTTCCATTGTTCAGCCAACCACTTGAACATTTAACACTCCATTTTCCTGGCATTTGTTTACCTCGTAACCTTACCTAACTCATATTTACTCTAATCTTTTATGCCTGTGGACATTTTCTCACTATTTCACTGGTCTCTGCAATATCTCATCATTTGCAGTCAGTACTGTTTAATATGTAAGTATTAACAATTTAGCATTCCTTTTACGGCTTAGTTTTTATATGCCTTTTCTCTGTACTGTTTCGTCGATAATATTAAAAAAGATGGAGAAATAGTCTACGACTGTTTCAGACTCCTTTTACACCAAACGAGCCCCTCATCTGTGCACATACTGTTAAACATCCTTCATTTTTAGCATACCAAAGTTCTTAGCTCTCAACAGCTTATTACCTGTGCAAAAACTTCGTTGACACTTCCTATATGGCTGCACTATCCAGTTTCATGTGCACCACAGGTTTGATTTTTATGCCTCCTTCACCAAACTTTTCATTTCATCAACCCATCGCTTGGTATTATTATTCTCTTCTCTCATAGTCATAGTCCTGCAACTACAAACATCCCTTGAATCTAACGTACTCATTATTTACACCTTCCACCTGTATGTCTTCTACAACTGCCCGAATTTAATTAATTTTCCATCATTTGTTTCACAGTTCCTCCTTATGGAAATCACTTGTCCTAATTAATTTCTATATATAATTTTGCCTCAGCCAAATACAAAATCGGGTACATCCCCAACCGCTCTTATCCTTATCGATATATCCGTCAATTTACCTATCTACTCTATGCTAACATAATCCAGCAAACTAGTTCACAACATTTACTTTCCCAAATCTTTCTATGAATATTTTCTCGGCAAGCCATCCATTGACTGCTCTTAACTGCGTTAACAAGTACATTTCCACAACACACAATTCATTCTAAATAGTGTGACTGCCACCTGAATGACAGAAATGAATTACAGATCTCGGGGTGGTTTGACACAACGTAACCAACCACTGCCGTGTTTCAACTCGTAACATCTCTTGGAAATGATTCGAACCTACTTGATAGCTGTAGCTATTATCGTTATCTAATTGCAGGTAACATATTATGTGTATATATATATATATATATATATATATATATATATATATATATATATATATAATGTACATATGTGCAAACAGCACTTAAAGGGCGAAAATAATTACAACAGCTCTCAGATGCCATTTAAATCCTTGGTTTGGATGACTCCCGGGGGTGTTAAATCTAGGATGCTGCATACGTGATAAAGTTGGTTAAGAAAACGTGCACAGTAATAGAGAGAGAGAGAGAGAGAGAGAGAGAGAGAGAGAGAGAGAGAGAGAGAGAGGCGCAGTACAATTAAACAAATTTCAAATGATTAAAACGTCAAATGAACAGTGACTTATGCACCCAGCCGTAAGTCGGCTGCGGAAGTTCGCCCCAGCAAGGGTAGATAGAATTGGTGGGGATAGCAGCTTGTTCCAAAACACTAGCTGGGGATCAGAATGGTTCCTACACAAGAGAAAAGGCATCGCAGCGAAAATAAATCACACAATTAAAAATATTTTAAAAGTCTCTCGTCGTGAAATAAAGGCATTTTACCTTTCAAAAAAAAAAAAAAAAAAAAAAAAAAAAGAGCGAAAGAAAACACGCAAATCGGGGATTGTTTGTTTGTATGGTGTTTTGACGTTGCATGGTACCAGTGGTTATTCAGCAACGGGACCAACGGCTTTACGTGACTTCCGAACCACGTCGAGAGTGAACTTCTATCACCAGAAATACACATCTCTAACACCTCAGTGGAATCCCCGAGAATCGAACTCGCGGCCACAGAGGTGGCAGGCCAAGATCATACCTGACATATCTGATGCTGGTAACCGGAGATATATAATGCTCTATACTCCACGGATAGACTTTTGTCGCAGAAGAAACAAATCTCATCAGGCAATGATTTGGATGTCAATGCTGTTCAAGATAGGCTGTAAAACTGCCTCATAGATGCTGCTCTTTTGCCGAATATATATGTCGACTATTATTTACTTATTTGTTACTCCCATCTTCATTTTCCTTCAATTCCCCTCAGCTGCTTTTGGTTGAATCACTTTCATCCAGCTGGCTGGGTTTGCATCAATTTCATGTACAAACATTCTTCTCTGAAGATTGCTTAAGTATTAATAACCTTGGATCCGTTCTGCATTAATACTATTTTTAAATAATAATAATAATAATAATAATAATAATAATAATAATAATAATAATAATAATAATAATAATAATAATAATAATAATAATAATAAATTAATTTATCCATATAGGTAACATTCGTTCTTACATATTCACTGCAGATTCTGAGGTTGGTAATAAAAATGTAAACTTTATCATAGGCAATGTGCCCAGCAGGATAGTATCCAAACCGAATCACTTTACTAATCAATAAATAACACTGACCCATTTAAAAATAATTGATATTCTTTACTGACTGTGCATAAATATGATACGTTACAGCGCAGTTGCCAACATCAATAGAATAAAGCGAACTTTTACCTGGCCTTAGTAACATACTGTAGGCAGCATCACTTTGACGAAGTCGTAAGAAGTAAAAAGATAATGATTTAATCTAATATTTTCCAAGAGAGGAGTGTATGTTTTCCTCTCTCCTGACAATGACACCTGATAAAAGAAAGGTCACCGGCGTTTTAAAGGCGACGGAAAAAGCGTTAGAAAAACAGGACTTGTCCTTTCGCTGGTTCTTTTATGTGCCGAAGCACAGCGCCCGTAGGTGGCACTTTATCGCCGGGTGTTGGAGACCTGTTTTATTCGAGTATAATGATGGCGACGGAATAATCCGCCGATGAGATGTTTGGGGTGTGTTTTATTAGCCGAGTTTCCTCCACGGATAAAACACTTTTAAACGCTTACTAACTATACCCAGGAGTTTCAAGTTGATATTTGCAGTTTTTTATGGGTTGAATTTAGTGGGAACTATCCCGAGAGATGTTTGAAATATAGCTCAGATGTTAAAGATATTTCTATTAACTGCCTGAAAAAGAAGCGCTAAAACTATTTTATATATAACAAAAGTTTTAAGGGCATTCTATTCCGTAGAGCTGTCTGGCTATCCTATTTGACAAAACAGGACCAAGTTATTCATGCTGGAGTAATCTTAACCATATATTTCGGTTGTTGGGTGGAAAATACGACTTTAGGCTTCAGTAAAAAAAAACCTTTCTAGTGAAATTCACTGGTTTCACGTTGCCCAAATATATATGCTTGTCTTTAGTAAGTTTAATTCCATGAAATAAGAAAGAAATTCTTCTTTTTAATCTACTTTTTGTCTTTACAATATTAGTATGTGGCCTTAGCTGAAATATTATTTGCAGTTTTCAATGTTAACAGCAACTTATTACCAAGTCTTTAAAACCTACATCCATTGGTAGCAGTGATTCTGTGCCAGTGTCTCACCACAAATAATACTGTAGCCATTACTTCCCCTTCATCTTGCTAAGAGATCTTATCAACCTTCTTTATTTGTATATGACTACACAGTCATTTCCCGGTCCAAGTTGAATGATAAAAACGGGGAAGGTTGTGTCATTACAGATCACTTAACTGTGTACCCTTCAAAGGACACGAATAAGAGGACGATTACTTATACCTACGCAAAATCTTAGCTGTGAGCATCATTGCAATGAATAATGCAAACACGGATAGTGATGGGAGGGTTACTGTTCCAGTTATCTGTAGCTCAGGGGTGATTCAAACTGTAAGAAACTTGTTGGTGCATTGATGAAGCAATTGCAGGCTATACGACTTGATTTAGTAGCTAAGCAGTCCGTCGAGTTATTTCAACAACAAAGCACAGCTTCCTCATTTGTGAATATCGGCCATGGAAATACATGGGCACATCATCAACTGCGCGCGCGCGCGTGTGTATGTGTGTGCTTGTGTCTGGGAAGGGAGAGGAGGGGACAGGGACACGGAACTAGCTCCCTTATCTAAAAATAGAGCTGTAAAAACCTGCAATAGACATAGGATTCTGATGGGAGCGGCAATGGGTCCCAATAAGGTTTGGGAATCCAAAGATAACACGAGTGCAGAAAGAAATTTCATGTAATTTCCCGAGCCATCGAGGTTTACAACAAAGTGCAGAGCATGTTTAATGCCACCTTCCAAGTTAAGAAGAGGAGTCTTCAGCTGAATGCTTTGAAAGAGCCTTGGCTGATCTATTTGACTGCAAAAGACGACGTTTCTGGTTTATGATGATCGCCTTAGCGGGTATCCAGCCGTCCATGAATGGAAGAGACAAGATCCTACAACTCTCATTCAGATTCTGGGTTTTAAAGGATACCGCGTCAATGGCCTTGGTACTTGGGACACCACTTTTATACTCAAAATCAATCAACCATTATTGCGAGCGGACACATTTCCCCATGATCAACGGACCAACCGAGTTGTTTAAAACACTCAAAAAAAAAAAAGAGAGAAAAAAAAACGTCGCACCCAATTACTACAGGGTTTTTAGTGCCAAAGAACAAAGATAAAATAGGAAGGCGGATATGCAAGAAAATGAAAATAGACAACATGCTGAAGAACAAGTACCTGAAAGGAGGAACCCAATTATTCAAATCAGGACCATATAACAAGAGAGATGGAACAAATGCTCAAACGTGAAAGGTGTGTGGCACATCAGAAGCTTTTCACCTTATATCAAATGTCGAGATCACCTCGTGATCTGACAATAGCAACATTTCTGAAAGTAAACATATTAAATAACAGAAGGCAATAATTCTTCATTTTCTTTATATATATATATATATATATATATATATATATATATATTATATATATATATATATATATATCTAATAAAAGGATCCCCATAAAAACCCACCAAAATGTAGAGAGAAAAGTACTATATTTCAGAGACTACTGTCTCTCTCTTCAGGTATACCTGAAGAAGAGACAGCAGTCTCTGAAATATAGTACTTTTTCTCTCTACATTTTGGTGTTTTTATGGGCTCCTTTTATTAGATGGAATTCTGTTGTTACAGAACATTTTTACCAGTCATATATATATATATATATATATATATGTGTGTGCATATATTATATTATATATATATATATATATTATAGATATATATATAGGTATAGTATATATATATCTAGATACATATAAACGTATATCAATCATCTATCTATCTATCTATCTATCTATCTATCTATCTCTATAATATAAATATATAGAATCTACTAGTCATTTTTTACCAAACACGTATGTAATTGTAATAGCCACAATGCCTAGTATTAATATATATATATATATATATATATATATATATATATACTATATATATATATATATATATAATCTTTCTGTATTTCCCTTTACCTAATCTTACTTCCTAATGAGCCTCGTATTCGTTGGAAGCTTGAATTTCAAGTCAGTAGCCCCTTGGGTATGTTCCACATATATAATAATAATAATAATAATAATAATAATAATAATAATAATAATAATAATAATAATAATAATAATAATAATAATAATAATAATATAAATGTATTCTAAGCTAGATTACGGGCAAAATTGTAATGTGCAACCTTACAAAGAAAAACAGGGCATCATTTACACTGAATGGTACCTAACGAAGATTTACTCTCAAATGTTGCAATCTTCCAAGGACTCATTTTTTCCCATTGTACGGTAGCCGCAAAATGACCAAACACACGTTTTTCCTGTGTGTATATATGTATACACACACAAACATACACATACACACACACACACACACACACATATATATATATTTATATTTATATAGATATATTATATATATATATATATATATATATATATATATATATATTACACTCATGAATGAAAGCGATTCTCATATATCTCTCTCTCTGTTCAGTGGCTGCAAAAGTAAACGTAGCTATAATGTGAGAAAATTGAAAACACAAGATATTTATGACTGTTGAAGACGTCTACCGCATTCTTCCAGTTTAAGCACCTTCCTCCTCCAATCCTTCAACCATTTCTTGTTTCCTTCGGGTTTGGGCAAGAACAAGGCTCTAGGGTGTTTGTCTCATTGGACTTCCCATCTAAAAATGCATCGGTACAGGGTACACCCTAACGTACCGGTAATTTCTTAATAGACACTTTTAAGTTCCATCTAAAAATGCATCGGTACCCCCTCACGTACCGGTAATTATTTTTAGACACTTTTAAGTTCACAAAACATTAATATTGTCAAACAGCCAGACAGACAAACAACTGACAGATTAACAGACCGGATGACAGACAGAAAGACAAACGGAAGAGAGGAGGGAAAACCAATTGTCCCCCGCCTTAGTCGATCGGAGTCTAATTATGGAATATTAACTGTGTAGAATATGCAGTCAAAACATAAATATAAGTAATGGCAAAGTTACATATCGTTGTCAGAAGACGGGAAAAAATTCATAAGATTTTATAGTTCCTGGGAAAATGTCAGACTACCCGCATGATGCAAACCAAACAGAATACTGGTTTAGAACTTATATATGAACGCAGATTGTTTAGAATATGGACATAATTCAGATAACTTTTGGGTCAGCGGACGCTGCAAGCCTTTTTAGCTCGGGTCTAGTCTGCAGAACTTGTCCATAAAAACACACATATTTTAGGAAATTTTTATCTCTACTAGCGAGGCGCATTTGATCTATTATTATTATATTCTAATCTCTGGGATTCAAAAGGCTTGAATAACGTGGCTGGGTTTAGCGATAGATTTCCCGCTTGGATCGAAGGTGTCTGTCTATAAATGGCCTCTTAATGAGACCTGACGGCTTGAGTGATAGATTGTTTATGCAGTATTTTTATATGCTCTCTTTTTACCCCAATTTTTTTCACGAGTCAAAACCAGATTTTATTATAAATTCACCGGCAACTATTGAGGAGAGGCACCGACGCTCGTTAGCAGTTACGGTCGTCTCTTTCTTTCTCTCTTTCGATTTTACTTGTTTTCAAATGAAACTGCCGAGTACTCACTGCCGACATTTGCATCTCTTTCGCCTTTTTATTTGCCGTTGGCTATAGTGATAATTTTATGTTACACTATCTATGTGTATATAAAAATATAGACATGTTTTTTTTAGGCTTTCAATTTTCAGCATACATATATATATATATATATATAATATATATATATATATTATAATATATAAAATAATATATATTATATATATAGATATGATATATATATACGTATACAATAATATATATATTTACATATATGCCAATATGTATTACATACATATATATATATATATATATATATATATATATCTATACATATATGAACATATATAGAATATATATATTAATATATATATCTATATATTATATATATATATATATATATATATATATATATATATATATATATATATATATATTACATATCTACCCTTATACATATAGTATACACACACGAATATTTCCAATTCTACCCATCCTAGCTGACAAGCCGAGCAATCCTCTATCCAACGGCGATGTTTTCCCAAACAGCGAAATCCTGAAACGCCTCGAACACCGTCAATGCACAGCTTCATAAAACATATGAACAATTTTAACATCTACATAGCTCATTGTCGGCGTGTTCATGTTGGTCTGTCTGTCCGTCAGTTTGTCTGTATGAGTGATGTGTAATCTCTCTCTCTCTCTCTCTCTCTCTCTCTCTCTCTCTGGTCACCGTGCAGGTGCCAGAGGACTGAAACTCCTTACTGGACGCCCAAGTAAAAACCGGTAGCGAAGGGCGTAGGATGACGAACTCCACCGAAGGATCTCTTAACCATCCCTCCCTGAACCCCTCCCCCTTTCTATCTACCTTCACCCCCCTACACCCCCTTCTCTTTCTCTCTCTTGCTATGTCCGACACCCGTTGATGTTTAGGCTACTCGGTATGCAGATTAGTGGCGCGCGCGTGGGACGATCTCTCTCTCTCTCTCTCTCTCTCTCTCTCTCTCTCTCTCTCTCTCTCTTCATCGGCTGGCTTAGCTTGAGTGAGTACCTTCTCAACTCAAGCCTGTCTCAATCAAAGTTGAGGCCAACTTTAACATGAATGGCCTTCCTCCCTCTCTCTCTCTCTCTATCTACTTTTGACTTTAAGCTGAGGTTCTATTATTCTATGCCTACTGCTTATGCTTGGCTCTTTCAGTTACTGTAGTCATTCATGCCGAAACACACTGTGTGTGTGTGTGTGTGTGTGTGTATGTGTATGTGTATATATATATATAATATATATATATATATATATATATATATATATTTATATATATATATATATATATTATAATATATATATATATATATATATATATATATATATTTATCTCGAACTGATTAAAAAATTTTCACACTCAAAACCTTTCAAGATTTTCTAGGCTTTTTTTCGTATATATATTTCTGCTAATTGTTAAGCTGAACATTGCCCATCGGTAAATCTTTTATTCTTGTTGTTCTCACTGCTGCTCTGTTAGCTCCTTCCGTTTCTTTCTCATTCCATTATTCTTCACTTTCTTTCAGTTCTTCTCGATTATAGCTTTCGCCTTACTTGGTTCGTCCATGAAATTCTCCACGCGCCATTAACCTAATTTTCGGGCCTCGATTTGTATTCTAAACTTCTAAACGCATATGAGTCATAGATGTTTTTTCAGAACACCTTTCTTCATCAAATATCAGCACTTGGTTCAACCTTCTCGTAACAGTCATACAGTATCACCAATTGGTCACAGCTATCTTTTAAAATCTCCAGTTGTGTACATGGTTGTAGGGTTGTTTGGATGTACTACTGGCATTAGTAAACAAGAAAGAAATGCGCTGAAGTTTCTTCGGCGCAATCGAGATTTTTGCAGTGTTAAATGCTATATGAAACTCTGAGCCACGGCTCATGAAACCCTCAGCGGCGACTCTATAGCGGTGCCAGACGCAAAATAAGGCCAACTTTAACCTTAAAATTAAAAAATGATAATAAAAAAAAACTACTCAAGCTAGAGGGCTGCAATTTGGTACTTTTGATGATTGGAGGGTGGATGATCAACATACCAATTTGCAGCCCTCAAGCATCAGCAGTTTTTAGGCTTTGAGGGCGGCCAGAAAAAGTGCGCACGGACAGACAAATAGCCAACTCGATAGCTTTCTTTTACAGAAAAGTAAAACTCATCAGCATTCTAAACTTTCTGTTAAGCACCTCCAAATATTCCCACTTGATTGCCACTTCTCGTATTAGTCATAAAACAGCGCCAGTCTCTACCTTCTTCTGGTATTAGTCATATAATATCTCCTAAGGGTTCGTGCTGAAGTTCCCCCGATTCGACGCGGTGTTTATGTATTGGGATGGAGATGATCTAGGAACTGTGAAACTGTTTTGGAACGGAGATGATCTAGGAACTGTGAAACCGTGATATGATTCCTTTTTCGATACAGCTCGTGATAGGATTCCTTCTGAACGAACAGTGGAAAAAGAACTTTAAAATAAAGCGTTTCTCTTTGGTTATTTTGGTTAATGGGTTTTTCCTTGCCAATTAGAAAATTGAAAAAAGAACCATACAATGATATCTCTTATTTGATTGTAATACTTTTTTATGTGGTTTTTCTTACCTCTACATGATTTGCTAACACTTAAGGAACTTTAGCCACATAAAAATACAAAATTCATATAAAACGGACACAGAAATATTGCAATCAGTAAAGATAATTATGGTAACAACTGCAATAATTATAATATAAATAGTTCTTGCGTAACTTATTACTCATCGACAAAAAAATTTAACCTTTGCAAACAAAACAAACGGCAAAAAGAAAACAAAAACAGCGATAAAAATCTGTACCACATCCAATTATGGCCCAGTAACGGCTTATCTACCTGCATTAACAAAATACCGTCAATAAATATTTCTCTTCATTTATTCTTTCTATTTGTTCGTTGTTTTATTTATAAAATTCTTGTATATTTTTTACCTTCTCTCTTTTTTTCTGTCAATTTTTTATTTAATCAGTAGTTCTATGTTTGTTTGCTTTTTTATATACTGTCTTTACCTATTGAACTTTATTCCGTTTCTCTCTCTATCCGTTTTAATTTTTTTTTTAAAGAACACAAGCTAATGAGAAGAGCAACACGACGCCTTACCAACAACATGCCCGAAGAAGAGAAACAGGAATCACTTAATTTACTTTTTTATTATCTGTAATATTTCTTCTATATTTACTTAGTATTCAGAGGAGCACCGCTGAGTACCACAAGGTGGCATCCTGACCAGCATAGAGTAAAAGCTCCTTGAGACGAATAGAGATGTACTCTAGATTAAAGGAATTGGATGCTGGTGGACAAACATCCCGACAAATGTGTGATGGAAGTAAGTGATTCAATGCCCGGGGCTGGGGGGTGGGGGAGGATAAGCTCAGCGAGTCGTATTGAGACATGGAAGTAATTTATTGACGGTTCAATAATAATAATTACAAAATGAGAGATATAAATATCTCTACAAATTAATTGAGAATGACTTAATGATGATGGGAAAATTTCAAGAGGTGGCGAAAATGCTGAAATGTTTTCGTCATCAGAAAATTGCTAACTGTATAGTATGGACTAAACTCCTGTCCATATGATGAGCTTCATTCTAGTTTTATTCCCGAAACTCACGACAATAAGCAGAAACGTGGAAGAAAGGAGCATCATAGAAACATGAAGTCAAGAAAACAAAAAATAAATGAGAATAAGGCCACGGAACTACACCACGGAAAATGAGAAGCGGAAGAATTGAAAGAGGGAAACGAAGCAGTCGCTCAAAATATGACATCGAAGCTTTTGATAAATATTACGATGATTTCATACCGATAATGATATGTCTGTGACGATAACTGACAATTATGATAACTCGGAAGGCAAGGAGGAAAACGAAGAGGCAGAAAAAGAGGAGGAGGAGGAGGATCAGAAAGAGGACTGGAGGAGGTCGAGAGAGGGAGGTGTCCAACAGAGGTAGAAGGTTGTGGTCGAGGTTACAAGATTGAAGAGGGAAAATTGGATGATGAGAGAGAGAGAGAGAGAGAGAGAGAGAGAGAGAGAGAGAGAGAGAGAGGTACAGTAACTCACAATCAGGAGGACGGGGATGGGGTCGGATAGTGATAACCTACGCTTGCTCTAATTGAAGCCATGGTATGTAGATGAAGACGGCCATGTTCATGCAGCCTCGGAGAAAGCCGTCAGAAAGTTGCTTTCCAAACATTCCAAGAAAGCAATTGACAGTACCATTACGTAAGCAGGTCAGAATTTCGGGAATAACCGACAAGTCACAGGAACCTATTCCTTTCAGCCGAAAAGAATTTTCAGTTCTTTTTTTTTTAGTGTATAAAAAAAGACAATTAAAATTTTAAGGCTTCAATAACCCGAGATCATTTCTATGAATTTTTCTGGAAGTTTTTTTTTTTCTGATCAAGAACGCAAATCTAAGCATATGTCATGTCACCGACGACGCTCTAGAAATCTCTAAGAGCACGAAAGAAAATCCTAAGTGTCTCTTCTGTCGGCATTGGCAAAATGCCGGAAAAGCTTCGCTAGCTTAAATAAAAATAATCCAAGAGCAGTTCCTGTTAGTTCTTTGAACGAACTGGAATGGCCTGGAAAAATTGGACTGGTCTTTTATCAATAGGCCTTGAAGGAAAATGGGAAGACTTCAGAATCCCGAAAAATTTTCTGAAGCATTTTTCCGTTAGGTCTGGAAAGGCAGAAGGAACGCCCACAGCAGGCGGAGTCCATCAAAGACGTAATGGTCCAGCGTTCTCGTTAACATTCCACGAATAGTGCGGAGGTGCGTGGAATGTCTTAGTCAAATAGTCTTCGGCTACTGGAAGTGTTGGATTGGATCGTCAGCCATGGCAGAAATGTGACCATTGCCGTGAAGCATGACCGGCAATAATGCACTTTGGCCATTACAGAAGGAGTGTTGATTTTCTCAGAGAGAGGATGGAGAGAGAGATAGAGACAGGTGTATAAGATTCTGCTACCAGTTCCTTGAACATACATACTCGTACATACCTAAAAAAAAATACACACACACACGCAATAGGACGTGTTCTTTTTCTTTTAACCTATGGTAATGACTATACCTAAACCTATATCATAAAAAAAAATTTCGGGACTGATTCCCGTTATGGAAAAGAACAAAAATGTTTAGATTTTTTCTCAGAAAATATGACTTTCACTTGCAAAATATCATACATATATATATAATATTATATATATATTATATATATATATATATATATTATACATTATACGCATGTACACACACACATATATATATGTATAGATATATATATATATATATATATTATATATATATATATATATATATATATATATACAAATAATATATGCGTGTGTGTGTAAATGTTTTACAACTTTTAATTACGATATAAATAATAGCAAACATGGCTATGCAGATTTATATTATATAGGTATGAATACTATACAAGGCAATGATTGTTTGTATGTATATCACACACACACACACATACACACACATATATAGTACAAAAACTAAACCTCTATGATGTCCAACGCGTTCTGTACCATCACCATTGTTCGGTGGTGTGTAATTCGTCTTATGTCCTTCCCTAAAGGGATCAGCTCGATTCCCTTTATCAGATGCTCTGCATCTTGTCTATGTTTTCGTTTTCTTGGTGAATCAGTTGGTTCTGCTTATTATTTTCTCCTGCTGGGTACCATTTGGCCTTGACATGTCCTTATTGTTCATGGTATGTAAACTCATCCTTTTCGCATAATTTAAAGCGTCCCTAGTTTTATACACCAATCTGTGCTGCAGAGGAGGATAGCCAGAATGAATTCCTAGAGGCTTCTCATTATCCAATATTTATAGCGCCTCATTTTCCTGTGTCTAGATTCAGTTCCTACCAGCATTTTCAATGGTTTACAGATGGCTTTAGCTCAATTCCTCGTTGTTGCATGCACGGTGTTCCAAGCCAGTCAGTTCGTGTTCCTACTTTTCAGAGTATCCCAAAACTACTTCCATTGTTTGTATTTCTACTATATTAGCCCAAATGGTTATATTTTGTTTCCTTAGCCTACTGGTGTCCTTAAATATTCACTCACATTGAATGTATGTGTATGTATATGTGTATACATATTATATGTATGTATGTATATATATGTATATGCTATATATATATATATATATATATATTATATATATAATGTGTGTGTGTGTGTATGTGTGCGTGTGTGTGTGTGTATGTGTATGTATATGTGTATTATATGTATGTATGTATGTATGTATGTATGTATGTATGTATATGTATGTATATGTATGTATATATATATATATAATATATATATATACACATATGTATGTGTGTGTGTATGTGCGCGCGCGCGCATGTATGTGTCCCTGGGCAGCGTTACTTCTACAGCTTCAAGAGATTATCGAAACATCTCAAGCAAGAATGCTACCAATATTTTTACCCGATTTATCAGAGTATTATGTTGTCAAGGGAAGAGATCCAATTAGTGAGAACCATAATTCTATTATAATTCGGTCGTTCTGTTTCCAGTTGCTTTGCATATTACTCCTATAGCAGGGCCACGAGACACATTTTTGCATATCATCAACTTTCTGAATGCAGATGGTTCAGAATATGCCTGGTTTTTACCAAATGGATCCAAGCTCTAACCATAATGTGAACTGTCCAGAATGTGTTTTTTATTTAATGCTTTAAGTCTTTACTTATATATGCAACATTATTGTTCTTTTTTAAATAATTGCTACACCTAACTTCAGTTCTTATTTCCGTAATTTTCTTACTACAATATAAGGGGAGGGAGCGAATGAAGGTGTGAGGACAAGTCCCAGAGGAAGTGACAGATCCTCACCTTAAATGAGGAAAGGGTATGGAAATAACAATTTTCGGATGAGGGATAGTATGACAATTATTTCTCCTTTTCATCGATATTTTTATTTGGATTTTACATCAGTTTCACAGCTAGCGCGTTGTTCTCTCATTGCTTGGTAGTTATTTTTTTTATTGTTTTCTTTGCTAATGATTAAGTTTTTTTTACGTATATATCTGTTCTTCTATATCTTGAAGCGTACATCACTGCATTTTTCCAGCCTCAACAGTATTGCATACGTATAATTCATGGCTATTGAAAGATTTTGTATTTCAACACACATGTTCCAATACACATCTGGTCATTGCTCCAAAGCATTACATTTTCTTAACATATGGCACTGGACCTCTCTCTCTTACATACACACACATATATACACACACACAATACTCCTATATTATTCGTTTCACACACACAATATCTCCTCTTCACTTTTTCCCTCTCTCCAAGTTAGTCGTACTTAAATGCTATGTGAGTACTAGGTTACAATATCTCTCTCTCTCTCTCTCTCTCTCTCTCTCTCTCTCTCTCTCTCTCTCTCTCTCTCTCTCAATTAGTCGTACTTAAATGAGCTTGAGGTCCAACAATACATATCATTATTCGATATAATCAAACCGTCTTGGAGGCGTCCTTACGTATATGGGTGCGAATCAATGAAGGTGCACTGTAGCCATGTATACGTTCCTCCCCATACCACTTTAAGCGTTCATGTTTACGTAAGCATTAATGTGTATGTTTTATCTATGTATGCGATATATCACCATTCACAAAATTACGCTTTCTCTTGATGTGTTGATTTAAAATGTATTTCTTGTGACAAAATTTCTTAATATGAATTTGATTGTGGTCTTTATACGCATGATATTACCATACTATCTTCGTGAAGGCTAAGCACGCGCATGCACGCGCGCGCACACATATTGCATGTGTGTATATAGCATTTATACTGTGCTTGGTCTACTACGTTTATTTCTACATATGCGTTTCAACAGCTTACAAAACTTAAAATAGGTGTTTGTTTGAGTGTGTGCGAATATTTTCACACTGAAACTGTTTATTGTCACATTTACTATATTTTTAAAAACTAATGTATTAGATTTATACAATTTTTACGCACGTGTGAATAGTCGATACACTGGAAACCGTTCTTTCTTTAATACACTTGCTTATATTCTGTATAAGCATTGCTTGTCCATGCAGAAGAACGGCAGAATCTTTCGTTGTTTAGTTCTTAACTAACTCCAAACATCCAACAACTGTCTAAGTTGTATTTCTCTCGAAGTCAGCCATACGACAAAAACCATATTTGTCTTCTGGAATGGAAAGGAACAAAGAGTTCAGGGCAAAGGCGAAGCACTAGGACCTATGAGGTCATTCAGCGGTGGAAAGGATATTGAAAGTACGTAGGTTCGAAAGGTGTAATAGGAGGAAAGTTAAGTATATCTTAGTTTTACCAGACCACTGAGCTGATTAACAGCTCTCCTAGGGCTGGCCCGAAGGATTAGATATTTTTACGTGGCTAGGAACCAATTGGTCACTTAGCAACGGGACCTACAGCTTATTGTGGTATCCGACGCACTATATCGAGAAATTAATTTCTATCACCACAAATCAATTCCTCTGATTCCGCGTTGGCAGAGCCGGGAATCGAACTTCAGACCACCGGATTGGCAGCCGAGCGCGAAAACCACTCGTCCAGCGAGGAACTTGTAATAGGAGGAACTCCTCACAGTTGCACTATGAAATAATTGTTAGGAGAGGGTGGATAGCATGATGGAAAAAAGATAATATGAATGGAGGTACAGTAAAAGGCGTGAGAGAGGTTGCAGTTGGGGGCAGAAGGGACGCTGCAAAGAACCTTTAGTAATGTACTATACAATGCACCCCGTGAGGTGTACCGACGCCACTAACATCCTACGGACTATGTGTCTTCTATGCCAACCATGTGACAAACCGAATTCGTCTTCTGTGACTACCGAACATTACCGAATTTGTCCCATGCGTCAGTCGCACGGCGATGGTGCATTTGTTTTGTGTGCCAGTAACCCGTACGATGGTTACATATATTCTCGAGGTCCAATCCTATGACGAAATAACATTTGTCTCGAATGCCAGTCCAAAATTGTCTTACGCGCGAGGTGCGCAAGACAAACCTACCGACTGACTCACTGCATTTTCGACCTTAAAGCCCTCTGCTGATGAAGCAGCAAGGATTCACACAAACATTCGTCACGGCGTCCAATTAGTCCAATCGGGCGAGTCATGAGCTAAAGAAAGCAATAATGAAAAAGAGAAGGGACGTCGTTGCGAAGCGATGGTGTCATAAGCAACGATGATTATCTTGAGGGGATTGTGCTTGGAGAGGGAGGTCAGATGGCTGCGAGAGAGAATAGGCATGAATAAAGGGGAGGTGGGGAGCTGGAAATTGATATCTAAGGGGCTGAAATAAATTATCCTGCATATCACCAATCTTGCTAGATTGCTTTTTACCCTGCTGGGGGGGGGGGGGGGGGGGGGGTGGGTGGGGGGGGGGGGAGTGGCGGCGCTGAAGGTAAATATCCGCAGGCGACATCACTGAAGGTGACGGTATTTAGAAGACTGAAGGATCGTTGGTGAAGTGTTCATGGCCTTTACCTTTTCTTCATTATCTCGTTAACTGACAAAATTAGTGAAAATAATGATGATTCCAGGATATTCTTGTAAATTCATCATGATAATAATGATACAGTACCTGGGAATATATCAAGAGATATATTTACTGTGTACTACAACAGATCATGGCCACTCGAAAGCAAGGGAGAATGTGAATGATATTTAAGACTATAGAGAATGGACGACAGGTGAATATGCATATATACATACGCACTCCCACACACATGGGGGGAGGGGGGTGGTGTTCCTTGCACTCCAATTATAAGTGCACTGTCTCACCAGTAAGACGAATAGGGTTCAATTCCCATACGAGACGAGACCATTTTAGCATTGTCTGTTACAATTCACAGTTCCTTTGTTAGTATTGTGTATCAGGTAACTGTATATATACACACATACCCGCATGAATAAATTATAATATATAATATATATATATATATAAATATATAATATATATATATATATATATTAAATATATATATATATATATATATATATATATATATATATATATATATAATATGATATAATATTTGACTCACACCAGGATCGGACCCAGGTGTTTCAACTGAAAGACGAGACCGCTGCCAACCAGGCAGCACAAGTCATAAAAGAAGCTGGAACCTAAGCACCAGTGTACCTAAGTTAGGCTTCACCTGGGCAGACTAACTACTGCCTTGCATTACCAGCGAGTTTTCCCCAACTAGCTTCCCACTCAGTGACCCAACTGACAGCATCTCATTCGAATTAACGTTACGACAACATCTCGTTCGAATTACCGTTACTGAGTGAATATGATAGAAATAATCAACACTCAATCACGCGTGGAACTGAAATAAATTTCTGACTTACATCCAGATCGATTACAGGACTTTCAATTGGATATATATATATATATATATATATATATATATATATATATATATATATATATAATGTATATATATGTATATATACGTATATATATGTATATATATATGTATATATATATGTATGTATATATATATATATATATATATATATATATATATATATATATATATATATATATATATCACAAATACACACATGGGTACATACATACATATATATATATATATATATATATATATATATATATATATATATATATATAGAAACAAATATTTATCTATGTACATGCATACACACACACACATATATACATTATATACATACATATTTATATATACTAGCAAACATGTAGCATATAAAAATTATGTATGAAAATTCGTAAAGTAACTAAGTCTACGGGCATAACCAGCTCCGTTTCAGGGAATCCCTTCTCACCCTCACTTGGGAGGTAGGATGGAACCCCATTAAAACCATCTTAGGGGTCCCCACTATAACCCTGCCAAGTTTCATGCCCATCGGGCCAGCCGTCTGGCCGTGATTGAATGACAGACGGACGGAAGGACATTACGCCCATTATAGTAAAGATGTGTGTATCTATGTGTTTTCGGTAAAAGATTGAACACTACCTTTGGAAACAAAGGAAAATATTTTTTCGTTCAAAAGTAGCGACAAAATAAAAAACTAGATTAACGAAACAAACAAAAATAAAGGGCTCTTTCCTAGATAGGGACCCTCACCGGTTTTTACCCGGTATGTATTACCCACCTTTGCGTGTGTTTAGTACAAGCTCGTTGGGGGTTACCGTAAAAACATAAACAAAAAACAGTAAATATCATGAAAATAATGACCCTCAATAAATATTATTCCAAGATAACCACCTTCGAAAACCCTTGGGGGTCACTACCTCAGAAAGATCTAAATAAAGAAATAAATTAGGTTAACTACAAAGCAAAGATTTCTCTAAGATAATAAAGAGTTCCAAGAGAGAGACAATGAGAAATGTAACATTTAAACCTATCTTGGAGCTCATGGTGTGCGGGCGAAAATCAAAGCTTTACCGAGTGATATACTTCTATATGCAAAAGCGCATCGTGTATCCTGACGTCAATTTCTTTCCCGTGTCATGTCGATATTCTAAGGAGACTGAATCCCAAGTTTGGACCTGTCGTCGTCCAGCCTATGGCCAGCCTCCTTACAATTGGTCAAGAGAAACTTTCTCAGAGCGATGGAACCTTGTTCCAAGCTTCGAGGCTGTAAGTAACGTCCTAAGGGTAGGGACTAGCCCTATTGGCCAGTTGTTACATTATCGTCATTTATAAAGGTCTCTGTATTACAACAACAACAACAATAATAATAATAATAATAATAATAATAATAATAATAATAATAATAATAATAAAAATAAAAATAATAATAATAAATGTATAAGTATCAAGACCTGAAAATAGAAATAAGAAGGATATGAGATATGCCAGTGGAAATTGTACCCATAACCATAGGAACACTAGGCACGATCCCAAGATCCCTGAAAAGGAATCTGGAAAAACTAGAGGCTGAAGTAGCTCCAGGACTCATGCAGAAGAGTGTGATCCTAGAAACGGCGCACATAGTAAGAAAAGTGATGGACTCTTAAGGAGGCAGGATGCAACCCGCAACCCCACACTATAAATGCCACCCGGTCGAATTGGAGGACTGTGATAGAGCAAAAAAAAAAAGAAAAAAAAATAAGAAGAAGATTATTATCATTACTATCATAATTCAAAATGACATTCCAGAAAAACGAGCTCTCTAAATACAGTACTTAAATGAGAAAAATGAGAACACGTTACGAAAATAACAAATAAATGCAATCGGAGATGAGCTCGGCAAACGAATCAACATGAACGGTACTTAAGGACCAATACTAGTCAGAAAAGCCAAAGCGATGGGGCATGGCGCTTTACTGAAAGTGGTGGTACTACTGCAGCCTCTTTCGAACAAGAGCATTAACAGGTCAGCCAACAGAATGACCAGATGCTAATAGGGCTGTTAGGCAGGTAGCTTCCACCAAACGAAGAACATCGTAAGCAACAACGGGATTTAAGGAGACAATCGTCATCGGTATCAGCGTAGTGGGATCTGATGCATCAACATTGGCAGCAGAGGCAGACGTAGTCCAAGGTGGAGAGAGAGAGAGAGAGAGAGAGAGAGAGGAGAGAGAGAGAGAGAGAGTAAAATCAGTCAGTAGATAATTAACCATTGAGAGAGAGTATAATAGTTAGTTGATAATTCATCAGAGAGAGAGAGAGAGAGAGAGTAAAATCAGTTAGTTGATAAATCATCATTGAGAGAGTGTGTGTGTGTGTGTGCGTGTGTGTGAGAGATCAGGCAAAATGTAACATATAATAAGAAAGAAAGTAAGCAAATCGGGCAAAATACAATTAATTAACAAGAGAGAGAGAGAGAGAGAGAGAGAGAGAGAGAGAGAGAGAGAGAGAGAACAACTCCAGCAAGAAACCATATACCTACCAGAGAGAGAGAGAGAGAGAGAGAGAAGAGCGAAGTTGATGACGCATGCCTAGAAGCTACTCGGTTCACCACTGAACGCCTGATAAGCATAGGGCGATATTCATAGTCATTATTTAAATTCAAGCGACAAAAACTGGCTGCGCACGCAGACTTGGAGTCCTGAGTATTCTCAGAAGAAGAAGATGAAGAAGAAGAAGCAGGAGATTGTTTTCTGTTCGTCAGAGAGAGAGAGTGAGAGGGATGATGTTATGGTGGATGCAGCGCAGCGTAGGTTACCGTTATTGTTATAATGTTGCTGGAATTTTTATAAAAGCCGTTGAGGTTATTAGAGTCAAAGTTGGTTGGGTTGAAAATAAAAAAACACACTTGAAATTATATTATATCAAAGAATATGGAAGAAGCTCCTTCATTACCGTCATGTCTAAGAAATCTGTATTGTTTTCGAATTCTTTGTAGCTACACATGTACACGCTCCCAAACCGGACATCGATCCCTAAAGGGCACAAAGAATTAGGCTCGTAACCTGTATAATCCACTGCGTCTTTGCTTGCCTACCCAGTGAATTAGGTACCTGTACTTGGTACTTAGGTGGCTATAATGTGTCGCAGCTAGTGGGGAAGAGCCCTTGGAACTGGCAGCCTCATTCTAAGACTTGCTGAAGACGAGGTCAACACCCCATGAAGCAGCTCCTATATGGGGATAGATGCACTGTGGTCTCTGGATCTCTATATGTGTTGCAGTAAGACTGTGAAACCAGGGATTTCATGAAATCCCAGAAATGCTCAGGGAATGCGTGAAATCACCAACTGACTCAGGGACACTTGATCACGAGGGGCTTTAGTAGATTCACATCAACCGTTCATTTGATGTCTAGGCCAGTCCCTTACGACGCTCCTGATTGGCTGTTGATAAGCCAATCACAGGGCTGGAAATTCTCAGTCTCTCTCGAGAGTTCATATAGGCAGGATGTATGTTCCACATCTCCTGAGGGACACTTTTGAAAGACGTACACTTTCCAAAGACGTATCTCTCAGAAGTGGAACATAGATCCTACCCATGTGAGCTCTCGAGAGAGACTGAGCGTTTCCAGCGCTATGATTGGCTTATCAACAGCGTCGTAAGGGACTGGCCTAGACATCAAATGCACGGTTGATGTAAATCTACTATAGTGCTAAACACGACGAAACAGTGATTCATCTACACTGTTTCGCTGTGGTTGGTACTAACCCGTCGGGAATCAAATGTCCCTAAGTTAATTTGCTCCCCGAGGGGCAAGTACTAGACACGGCGATACACATTTGATCCCAGAGAGGCTATTGCTAAACACGGCGAAACACTGTAGATGAATCACTGTTTCACCCTGTTTAGTACTAACCTCCTGGGGATCAATTGTTCTTAAGTGAATTGGTGACTTCACAATGCCGTGAAAATTTCTGGGATTTCGTGAAATCCCTGGTTTCACAATCTTACTGTAACATTTATACAACATACCGTACAGACGCAATAACAACATTCAAGATATCCGAGCGGTTTACTTGTGAACTTATCCTGGGTTTTCCTATTTCATATCCGACCATATAATCTGTTGACACAAATGACAAGATGGCTGGCTAAACGCCTTTTTCTTTTGTTTAAGGCAATTATGTGCTGTAAAAAATTGTACGTAGTATATCTGTGCGCATATTTACCTCCCATGAGAAACAAATGTGGCGAATGGAACCAGCAGTTATTCAGCAACGGGACCAACGGCTTTACGTGACTTCCGAACCACGTCGAGAGTGAACTTCTGTCACCAGAAATACACATCTCTAACTCCTAAGTGGAATGCCCGAGAATCGAACTCGCGGCCACCGAGGTGGCAGGCCAAGACCATACCGATCACACCAAAGCATATGAACAGAAAATGAAAAGATGAAAAAGAGCTATTTGCCATTATATATCTTTCCATCTTATCATTTTTTATATCAACTGCTAATTATCGAAGTATTGTATTACATTTCTGAATATTTAGTATGGAAAGAGAGAGAGAGAGAGAGAGAGAGAGAGAGAGAGAGAGAGAGAGAGAGAGAGAGAGAGAGAGAGAGATAATTTTCTTTTCACAAACTTATTTTCCCCCTATCATATGCTCAGGACGTGTATCTAAATTGACTGACACAAAAATACGCTTGGCTCGCCTTATTATTTTTTTATTTATTTATTTTTAAATCCAGTCTTAGGTCTGATATGATGGAGAGAAGGCGTCAGTTAATATAATGGTGTCAAATGAAGACGTGTAAAAAAAAGAAAAAAAAAAAACCATGATCTTAGCTGATACTACAGAGGGTTGAAAGTTTATGGTCTAAACATATAGATATAAATATCAGATAATGACTTTTGGTGAGAAAGTTGCATTGTAATGAGGTTTGATAAAATGTGGCACTAGATATTAGGTGATAAAATAGGTATTATGGTGGGGCCTGATGAACAATGGTCCCATATATAAGGTGATAAAAAGATTATTACGAGCCTTGATTAACTGTTGACCTCAAATATTAGGAAATAAAACTCTTACGAAGAAGTTTAATAAGTGGTGACCTAAGATATTACAAAATGCAGTTTAGATTATTATGAGGTGTGAAAAATGCAGTCTCACATATAAGGTGATAAAGCTAGGAATATAATGACTTTTGTGTAACAGAGACCTCATATCCTCATATAAGTTGATGGAACAAGGTTGAAAATAATGAAGTTTGATGTATTGTGATCTCAGATATTTACATTCTGATATGTTTTAAAAATAGTTTGCTTCTCCTTCTTTTTTATTTTTTTTTATTTTTTGCTAATCTATATTCATCATTACATTCAAAACTTTTTATCCTGCAGAATATCTAATGTTCTATACATGATTTATTCACATCTTATGACGGCGTCATTTATAATTTTCTTCTCACTGTTTTATCTTTTCACTGATGTGTATTCTGTTTTGCGAAAGACTGCTTTGCTAATTAATTAGTTAAGTAATTAATTAATGGCTTTTCAGAATTGTTGCATTTAAATGATTTTTTAACCCTTAATTAGCATAGTTTCTTTACTGCAGATTCCAAAGCCCGCCCCACACCATCCTTTACCATTCCCCTCACCTCCCAAAGAAAAAAAAATCATAAATATTCTTCCCTATTTTTTCTTGGGTCTTCATTTAAATGTTTATGGTCCCCAGAAAGCTCCATTGGACTTCGTTCTCATTTGACGAGAGGAGAGATTGGTTTTGTTTGAGG
The DNA here is from genome assembly GCF_015104395.2 of Macrobrachium nipponense. Lineage (NCBI taxonomy): Eukaryota > Metazoa > Arthropoda > Malacostraca > Decapoda > Palaemonidae > Macrobrachium > Macrobrachium nipponense. The sequence continues at coordinate 18,288,639 of NC_061097.1, read as the reverse complement.
GTGTTTTCGGTCATGCCAGGAATGGAACCACATTACTCTTCTACTCCTACGTCTCTCTCTCTCTCTCTCTCTCTCTCTCTCTCTCTCTCTCTCTCTCTCTCTCTCTCTCTCTCTCTCTCTCTCTCACAAAATGTTGTTAGGAAGAGAAACGTGCCCTTGTTTTCAGCCGAGACCTTACATTTTAAGACGTGAAGTCTCTCTCTCTCTCTCTCTCTCTCTCTCTCTCTCTCTCTCAACTCTACTATAGCATAAAGATGACGTAGACAGTCATTTCATAGTTAAGGAGTATTGAACTGACTAACCGTGCTAAGCCAAATCGGTATAGTTATAGAACCTAACAATACTTTTGTTTAATAGGTAACATGAAACAAGTTAACCTTAACAAAGACATGTACAAAAGTTAGTTTAACCTAAAACCTAAATCAAAGCAGGTCTTGTAAAATCTGAGCAAAGGTTCATGTAAATAATGACCAGAAATCAGGTGGATTAACGCTATGATTTGTAAATAATTAAGCTTTACCTGGTGCAAAAATGAACTAAATTTTCTACTTGCCTGCAGAAAGCAAGAATAGCCTGTACTGAGCTTAATTGAGTTTCACTGACCTAAACAAAACTATGTCTAACATGGAGCACAGAATAATTAACCTTGCCTCTTGACCACTCAAAAAGTAAGCTTAACAAAGGCGAGTCCAATCCCAAGCACAGAGTTAAGAAAGCTTGAGTTCTTACTTGATAAAAAAAAAAAAAAAACTAAGTCTGATCCGCAACCTGAACTGAACCGTACTTAATCTAAGAACTGAATTAAATTTATAACAGGAGAACTAGCCAAACCGTATCTAATCATTATCTTCTGGTAAATTACACACATTCCTACAAATTAGAGTAAACAGTACCCATGTTCGACATCAGACCTTAGCCAAACCATTTTAAACCATACGAAACCAAAACAACCCTAGCAGGCGATACTAACAAAAGCGACTGAACCAAACAGATCCGAACCCATGAACTGAAAGAAAACGCAATGTTGCAACTAATTTGAACGCCATGTAAATTCATCCCATTTATCTTAAGTAACTATTATTCAATTAAAACAGACTTGACTGAAGCTAATCCGTGGACTGAACTAAGCTCTGTTAAAACAAAGAACGCAATCTCTATGGTTTTATATAATAAGTAATATATATATATTATAATATATATATATATATAGGTATTTAATTAAGATAGATATAGGATATAGATATAGATATATATATATAAGATATATATATATAATATTATAATATGTATAACATATACACATACTAATAAATTTTATATAGATATATATATAATATTAATACATAATATATATATCATATATATATAATTATATAAAATAATATTATATAATAATATATATATATATAGATATATATACGACATACATATGTATATATATATATAGGTATATATATACTATACTATTATATGAATATATATATAGCCTTATAGTATATATATATACTATATATAAGTATACATATACAGTACCCTTTTATATATATATATATAGATAGATATATATAATATATATAGAGATATGAGATATATATATATAGATATATATATATATATATGTATTCTATATATATATACTATTATATTATAATATATATATATATAGATATCTATATATAGATATATATATAGTATAGATAATATATACTATATATTATATATATATATAGAATATATATATATATATATATATATATATATAATATATATATATATCTATATCATATATATATAGAGAGAGAGGGAGAGAGGAGAGGACAGCGAGATCGAGAGAGGATAGAGAGAGAGAGGAGAGAGGAGAGAGAGATACATATACATATATTTATATATATATATATATATATATATATATATATATATATATATATATATATATATATAAACTGACTTGACCGGATTATCGATCAAGGATCTTACCTACCGCGAGAATGTATTGCCGATCTAACGACTAATTTTTGTGTTAACTGATTAGTTGATTAGACGAAGCTGAATGTCGCGCGATTGTTTGACTGGTTAATCAAGCGGTTTCCGAACGGGTTTGGCAGATAAGTAGCAACAGACTGGGTGATTTATTAAGTGGTTTCTCGACTGACTGGCTTGGTAATAAATCCACTAGAGGGTCACTTGCTATATAATCATCTGGAAGTATTTCATGTCATTATCATCATGATTAGTGGGCACATACAGCGCAGGAGGTCGACATTGCAAAAGAGAGGAGAGAAAGCAATTGCCGACACTTGGGACGTTTCGTACCATCCGGAAGTTCGGACTAAGGTACCCAATGTTTACATAATTATAAAGCGATCAGTTGGTTAGAACGGCAGATCCCTAACTTAAAACAAACATGGAGTCTAAACGGCGCACTTCATTACCCTTGGGCACTGCTTTTTTATATCTGAAGATAAGAGTCTCCACAATTCCTAAGTTTTAAACCTGTAAAAAGATAACGTATCTTAACGATTTACTTATCAAGTGAAAGCAACATTTGGCATGTGCTAGCAAAACTACAACTGACTATCACCCCGAGATCCTGCTGAAAGAGACATCTGTGACTATAAAAAGATAAAAAGAATCTCGAAGTGAATTTGCCCTCACATCAGAACCTCTAGATCTGATGTATGTAAGTTCGTTAGCTTAGATTCTTGCGATGAAGATAGCCTCCTGTTCATGGCACTAAAATACTGGAGTATCAGTCTTACCAGTCACCATCCTAAGTGCTGACCACAGTCAAGAACCTTTGCTGATCAACATCGGCGTACTGACCAGACTCAGTATTACGTAACTTCTCATAGTGGAAGGCAAACTGTATAGTGATCGTGTACATACAATCGACAGTTGAAGTGAAAAGAAAAATATGCGTTGAACAAATAAATATCTTAAAACTGTTCAGCGTAAATTCATGGTACTGATAATTACTATTCCATTATTCGGAACACTCAAACCTTGAAAATCACCAGCATTAAGAATGTGGTCTGTCAAACACAATTCAATTTTTGTTTCGCTATAAATTTACGTTGAAGAGTGTGATATTTATCAATGTTTAGTTTTGCCCTTTTTCTTTTTAACCTTTAATCTTAACAACGCGTCCAGTAAACAGGCTGTCTTGCGATCAACAAAGATGAGGAAGCAATTTCTTGCAAGAAGATCGTATTAAAGATATATTTACACAACCCTATAGTCAGCAAGAGCCCTTGTAAGGAGACCATCTTACGACAATGTATTTTATAATCTAGTCTAGATACTTGATTTTAAGAAATAAAATAGGCATCTTCAAAGAAATGACCTCGATGATGCCCAGACTATTTTTAGTCCTGAGTTCAACGCATTAAAATTTGGAGGTGAGTGAAGATGCTCGCGTGTTATTTTTCAGTGACCACATGAAATAAAGTCACCTTCAAAGGGAATCCTAAACTGGTGACTCCACCATATCCAGTCAGGATCTCCGAAATCAATGACTGCAAGCAGAAATGTATTGGTTTTTAAGAAAAGCCAGAAGCATTACTAGAATATTAAGAGAATATAGGATATTAATAGAATATAGAATATTAAGAGGATATAGGATTTAGGCAAGTGACAAGCACTGGGACCTATGAGGTCATTCAGCGCAGAAATGGAAACTGACAGTAAAAAGGTCTAAAAGGTGTAAAAGGAAGAAAACATCGCAGTTGCACTATGAATCAAGTGTTAGACGAGGGGGGAGAGGAAGATGCAAGAAAGAAAATATGAACGGAGGTACAGTAAGAGGAATGGAAAAGGGGTGCAGCTGGAAATGCCTACAGTGCACCGTATGAGGTGCACTGACAGCATTACCACCACCCTCTACGGTCGAGAAGCATTAAGAATACATTTTTAAAAATAAACCATTAATTAATTATTAATTAAAAATATGGCACTTCAGAAAAACTGGATTAAATAGGATTAATTTTGAGCAAAGAACGCCTTTTCTCTAATTATTCTACATTACAAATTGCATCTTCAAAGAGGTATCCAGCCTTCTGGACCTTACTACGATAACCACTTAAGGTCCCTCGCTGGAATTTAATCATATGCAATCTGTTCACTAATTGTTTTAATTTTTAATCTTCTTTTTACTACTATTCTCAACTATTCTCAATATCATTACTGTTATTACCATTATTATGAATGCTATCTTTAATAATTATTCAGCAACTGTGTGGACATTAGCGATTTATCATTTTTATCTCATGGATCCAGATTATGTTATTGTCAATACTTTGTATATTCCGTGTATATGGCATTGAGCTGAAATAAAATTTATCATTATTATTATTATATTATTATCAAAACGGTTTTCGGTCTTGCATTCGTTCGCAATTACTTTCCGAATGAGCAGATTCATAATCGGCGAGAGAAAGGAGTCATATTACAGCACTGTTTGAAAGGGGTCATATTACAGCACTGTTTGTCAACAAACTACTATAATATGTGGCATTCTTTAGGAAAGACACACTCATTTTAGTTTTCTGTAAAAGAAACTATAGAGATGGCTATTTGTCAGTCCGCTCTCAGATCCTAAAACCTGCTGAGGATAGAAGGCTGCAAATTGGTATGTTCATCATTCATCCTCCGATCATCAAACATACCAAACAGCAGCTCTCTAACCTCAGTGGTTTTTATTTTATCTAAGATTAAAGTTAGCCATGATCGTGCATCTGGCACCCGTACAACAAAGGCCACCACCGGGCTGTGGTTGAAAGTATCATGGGCCGTGGATAAGAGTTTCATGATGCATTATACTTCGTATAGAAAGCCGCATTTTTTACTTGTTAGTTCAGGCACCTACAGTCCAAGCCACTTCCAAGTGATCTCAGAAGTGTAGTCAACAAATTGCATACGACCAACAGTGTAGATATGAAGGGCAACTTCCTGAATGTTGCAGATTACAGTTGAACGTTATGGTAAGCATGAAATCTCAGGAAGGAAAAAAATACACAAAACACTATCTACCGTTCGATTTATGTTTTGTATTATGAACAAAATATCTAGTATATATGTTTATACAATCACTTGCACCAGAGAGCACACATAATACTATATATATATATATATATATATATATATATATATATATATATATAGAGAGAGAGAGAGAGAGAAAGAGAGAGAGAGAGAGGGAGAGAGAGGAGAGAGAGAGATATTATATAAATATATATATTTATATATATATATAACATAATATATATCTTTTTCGTCATACGCTATTTTCCTCTGCCGGAGGTGGTGCCAGAAGGTATTATTCCTCCACTTATTAGTGATTATTCTTTAGACTTTTAGTTCTACTATTATATATATATATATATATATATATATATATATATATATATATATATATATATGCGTGTGTGGGTGAATGTACACAGCACATGCAAGACAGAAAGAGAGAAATTAAGTTATTTTCTCAGCATTAGCATGCAAATCTGATTTTACAATAGCTGTCAAGGGATTCTTTAAAGGCAATACAGATTATGGGTCAACCGCCATCACCCTCTCATTAGGGTATATTCAGAGCTCTGAATTTTATGGCAATCACACTCAAAGCACTTACTTATAACCATCGAGTGATTACAATCATTTCGATAATCAGCTGACAAGAGGTGATCTGGGCAAGTCGGGGTTTGGTCATATTTCCGGATATAGTCAAAGGAAGAGAATGGGTGTCACACCCAAGCAATGGCGGGTGGCGGAGTGGGGGAGGGGGTTCATATTTCGGGATTTCGAACGCTAGAGAGAGAGAGGAGAGAGAGAGAGAGAGAGAGAGAGAGAGAGAGAGAAGGTGGGGCACTCAGGCAAAGCGGTTTAGCTTTCGAACATGGGACAAAGGATTGACCATCAAGCAGGGGGAGTTTAATAAATCAGACTTAGGTAGCAGGAGTCCAAGACTCAATAGGGCGCAGAGGGTAAGAGAAGTAGGGCGGGTGGGGGTTTGATGCAGCTAAGAGGTGGGGGGGGGGGGGGGTGTCTGTGTTTAACCTGTTGGAGAGGAGGAAAAAGTAGAAGAGAAGGGCCAAATAGCCCCGAATTACTTTAATAGATATCGACAACGATTATGATTAGGAGTCAGGTTCAAGTGATGAGTGGATAAGCTGCGCATGATGAAAAGGATCCATCACGACAATCATCATGATTGCACCCGAAAAGTAGAATGGAGGGAGCAGAGACAGAGACAGAGGAAAGAAGGAGCTAGACTTGCGGACGAGGGAATGGAAAAAAGGGAGGATTGATTAATTGATTATGTCTATTAAAACTGGCGTCACTACATCTAGTTATTGGCGCTTTGATAAATTTAAACACAAATTTACAAATAAATAAATAGGCTTTAAAAGAATTCCATATAAAAAATATCTAAACATGTATATGTATATAATCATATTTGTTCGCATATACTGTCAATCCTTACATATACTTTATCTGTATAATCTAAATGTTAAGATGACGGAGTTTGTAAAACAAAGGAGAAAATGTTGGGGAACGAACCGAGGGAGGGAACATGGCGGGGACAGTGGGAATTGCGAATTGCATAGACTATGTTTGGTGGACCGTATGAACGTGCTAAGTGACAAAGATGCAAATTGTGGAGAACGGTCGCGGAGTTCACATCCGAAATATGAAATCCAGAGGATTTTCACGGAGATAAGATATAAATGTAAACTTCAGGTTTAACACAGATGAAAGACAAGAATGATTCATAGCAAAGGAAGAGATATGTAAATGGGAAAAAATGTAAAGTTTAAAGGATATAAGTCATCGTCATGGCAGTCATTCGAAGGTGAGAAATCTGAAGGCTCAGGAGTTTCGAAATAAAACAGATTCATCAATAACGTCAATGCTAAGGTGGGAAACTGTGTAAGAGTGATGTAGGCAGCATGGATAAATTGTGACAACGATAGGAGTGAGGTCGCTAAAATAGTACAAAGTCAAACGAAAACCAGACTGATAAGTCGATGTTACTGAAAAGGATGAAGACAAATATTGAGTTCGAGCTTGTTGGCGTGCGGGAACCTGGCGTGCTCTCTCTCCTACCCTTCCAATCCCCTACCAACCCCAACCCAAACCGGGGCGAACAAACAGGTTTGCAGGAGCTTGGATGTCACCCCTACCTCCCCGTATCCCTACCTACCCCATCCCCAATCGGGGCGGACAAAAAGGTTTGCAGGAGGTTGGATGTCTCTCTTACCTCCCCGTTCCCCTACCTACCCAACCCCTAACAGGGGAGGTTGGAGGTCTTCCGTACCTACCCCACCTTCACCTGGGGCGGACAAACTGGTTTGGAGGGGGTGGGTGGTTGTGTCATGTCTTCCCTGCTGTCACCCGGAGAACGACAAAAAAAGATTCACTCGGATTTTATTATTACAGATAGGTAAAAATGATAAAATACTGGGAATTTATGAATCTAACAAAGAAAAGATCAACAACCCATACATGGGGCAGATAAAGATGTTTTAAGGAGTTAGTTAACTGTGAGGGATAAGGGAAAGAGAAGTTATGACATGGAAAAAGGACAGACGGAAACAAATGAATTCAAAAGCAAACGAGTATGTACAAATGAAACCAAGAAGTAAGGATAACAAAACACTTTGAAATGCGCTAAGAAGAAGAAGAAGAAGAAGCAGAAGAAGATAGATCTTCTATAGATCTTCTAAGAGGAAAATGGGTAGTTGCCAGTACACTAAGCAATCTCTGCGCATGAGAAACAAAAACAATAAGAAAATAAGAAAATGAAAGGCAGCAAACTTACAAGAATAAGCATCTCAACAGCAGATGTCCTCCCAAGGAGGAAAGAAATAAGAAAGCAGAGAAGAGGGAACAGAGCACCGGGGAAAAAGAAGACGCCAAGGAGAAGAAAATCCTCGCCAGTGCATTATCTTCCGTAAGCAGACGCCTCCCAAGGAAAAGAAGAAAGTAATAGGAGAAGCGAAGGAGCAAGAAAACCCAGAAGAGGAAGAGAGGAGGAGGAGGAGGAGGAGGAGGAAGAAAGGACCAAGAAGAGACGCTTCCATCGGTGCATTACCGTCTCTGAGCACCAGCAGCCAGCCAGATCTTCTGGCCGAGCAATTTATGGAACGGCGGAGCTCACGAGGCAGGAACCCGAAGGTGCAATTAAGCGTCCCGCTCAAAATGGCTTAATATTCGAAGCTGGCAATTTGTAAATGAAAACAGGGCGCGCAACTTACGAAATCTATTTAATAAATATCAGAGGGGCTCTTATTATTAGGGCTTTCGCCGCGCGTTAACATCAGACCTCTTCGGTTATTAAGACTCTCCACGTTAAAATACAATCCCCTGTTCTGGCTGTGGGCAGTAATCTCTCCAGTGATATAAAGGGTGTTAAATGCTCGGGGATGAGCACGTGGAGAGAGAGAGAGAGAGAGAGAGAGAGAGAGAGAGAGAGAGAGAGAGATTACATCGATAAAAATAAACTGCAGATGTGGTAGAAATTGCTTATAGGAGAGAGAGAGAGAGAGAGAGAGAGAGAGGAGAGAGAGAGAGAGAGAGAGAGAGTGTAAATAATTTACTTCCAGAAGGTATATAGTAGATAATTTTAGTTGAAACGCTTTAAAGATAAGCAATTTGGGCTGGTTTCAGGTCCGCAATAATATAGCTGTGTAAGAGTTGATGGTTCTTTGTAAATATCAATAGCTTTCGATACCTGTGCTGGGGTCATCCTCAGTCAAGTGAACATTGTGACTTAAAAAATTCGTCGAAGTAGTAAACTTCTGAGCAGGACAAGCGTCAGTGGATTACCTAGTTGGGCTGTTAAGCGCTTCCTTGATTTGCGTTCTTCGTTGTGGAATTCTAATGACACTGACACTTGTCCTGCTAAAAAGTTTACTTCGACGAATTTCTAAAGAACCATCAACTCTCACATGCTATATTATTGTGGACCTGCAACCATTATCATCATTTTCGATACGGAAAACTGTGCCCGATATGCATTTTCTCGTTTCTGTCACACACACACACACACACACACACACACACACACAGAGAGAGAGAGAGAGAGAGAGAGAGAGAGAGAGAGAGAGAGAGAGAGAGAGAGAGAGAGACTAGAATCAAAGCAATTCACAGTCACTATACATTATAACTGAGCAACATATCGGAATTCTTTGAGCTTTCCCAAAATAGATGGTCTGCGATGTAATGGCAGGAATGAGATGCAAGAAAAAATTCAAAAGACGAAAATCTGTATACTGCATTCGAGAATGAACCATAATATTAGGTTTCGAAACAGAATGAGATTTATTTATTTATTTTATTGTTTACCAGAGTCGAATCTTCTTGAGAAGAAATTAAGAGCTTCTGCTTTATTATTATTATTATTATTATTATTATTATTATTATTATTATTATTATTATTATTATTATTATTATTATTATTATTATTATCAAAATAACTGAACCAGACCACTGGACTGATTAATGGCTCTCATGTGGCTGGACCTTCCTGCGTTCTAATACGTGGCGAAGAACGTACCAATGCAAAAATAAATCAGTAATAATACGAAAGCCGAAAAATCAAAAGCTCATTACTCTTTGCCCGCATTATTTAACTGCAAGTATATTCCTGATGTTCACAGCAAAATATACATAGACGAAACTAAACTAACATACTATTAGTATGTGAAATTGAAAAAGGACTGCCGTGGACATACAGTGTGACTTCCATACCTGTAGTAAATTTATACTAAGAAACTAGTGACACTAACGAACATGGCTCTACTACATTAAAGGACAGATGATTTATGCACGTTCCTATATAGCCAATCTGTTTATCTAGGTAGCTGAACACCTGTAGTGGTAGCACACCAAGATGAGCATATCATGGAGTTAGCATTCAGTTAAATCCTCCCTTGTTAAGAAATGGAGAGGTTACACCATCGGTAGCCCTCATCTCAGTGTTGAAAGGTCCTGTATTATAAGTATGTATGTACTATGTATGCTTGTACATAAGACATCCTTTATTTAGTTACGACTACTAGTTTCGGAGTAACTGTCTCCATAGATATATGCTATTCGGGCATATTTTCTCTCTTATTCAATTTCTATTGAAGTCAATGGTATTGTTCGCAGATACTATCTTCTTACCATTGTGAATCATACTGTACTAATTTTATCTTCTGGCAAGCTTTTCAGGAATAAGGAAAAATTATTTGAGACTCTTCCATTTCCATTCTCTTTTTCCAGTTGACAGACCGTTTCTCCATATCTCTCAGCGGCGTCATCAGACTGGATTATAAATCGCCACACAAGGTTTATTACTGGATACAGACATTTGAATTTCAAACGTGACGTCATTGGGTTGCTGAATTTCTATTTGTTAGCGGGTCTCTTTCTCTCACTGGCTGTCTTGGGGTCAGAATGGGCATTCCTGGCGATCAATAGGACGCATCCTATGTTGTGGCTTGGCGGCTTGGGCAAGGGTGTGGGCAAGGGCATGATTCAATCTGAGATCACACCTTTGCCCTTGCCCTTGGCGGCAAGTCACAATATAGGACACATCCATTGAAGCACCAGGAATGTCCATTCTGCTGCCCAGACAGCCAGCGAGAGAATGAGACTCACTGACCAATAGAAATTCAGCAGCCCAATCATGTTATGTTTGAAATTCAAACATTCAGATGGGGTAATAACAACATTGTATGTAGATCTATAATCCAGTATGAAGACGCCACTGAGAGAAGTGGAAAAACGGTCCGTCAACGATAAAAAGATAAAAGTAAATGGAAGAATCTCTAATAATGTCCTTATTTCTGAGAAGCTTTCCAGAACATAATTAGATAGTATCTGGAAACAAGACCACTGACTTCAATAGAAATTACAAAAGAGAAAATATGTCCAAATGGTATGTATGTAGTATATATATAATATATATATATATATATATATATATATATATATATATATATATATATATATATATTATATAATATCGGCAATAAATTTCTTACACGGTAACAAACCTCAACCTCCGGAATGACACGCCAAGGCAGTAGCAACTGACCTACCAACGTCATAAAAGAAGTTGGAGCGTAAGTGCTCTGTACCTGAGGTTATTCCCAGTCAGGCTTCTAAAGCCTTACATGCCATCGAATTTTACCCAACGTCCTGACCCATCAGCAGGTCATCCGCTACCATTTCATTCAAATTACCCCTTCCCATTAGATATAATAGAAATAATGAACACACTTGTTTCACAGAGATGAATTACTGACTCACAACAAGAACAAACCTCGGTCTCCTGAGTGACAGGCCAATGCAGTAGCGTTTGAACTACTAAAACCATAAAAGCAGCACTCTGTACCTCAGGTTTTATCCGGGCAGGTTTCTGAAGAAAGCAGTCAGAACTTAAGAGGCTAAATAATTGTGAATATGTATGCTCAATATACATATATACACTATATACATGCATGTATATATGCAATGTGTACTATATATACAATAAGCATACAATATAATATATATATATATACATATATATATATATATATATATTTATATATATAATCAAATATGTGTGTATATCCGTATACATAAATATATAAAGCTATATATAGAGATAGTATACATACATATATACATGTGTGTATGTATTAAACGAGAAAGGATATCGGAAGATTTATATATATATTGTATATATATATGTATATTGTATATATATATATATATATATATATATACATATACATATACATATATATATATATAATATATATATATAGATAATATATATATGTACTCGTATATGCGCGGTAATGTGCGTGCGCGCGCGTGAAAAGCTATTTGCAGAGGAAAAATCAGGTACATTGAACGGGTACAATAACTTGTAGAAAAATATGGCGTCTCTTACAATAACAGCCTCAAACAATAACTCACAAATGACAAAAACAAGGAACACTATCATCATGAGCAGACTTCGTCGTCTCTTCTCTTCGCAATGATGACACCTTTCCTCAAAATAGACCTTCATTCATTAGAGGACCACGAGCGAGAGAGGGAGGGAGGGGATACGGGACAAACTGGCTCCAAAACGACCGAAAGCATTGATAAAAGTTGATGCTCTTGACTTCTACATCTCTCCATGAGTGGGGATGAGACGATGCAAGCGAGAGGAGGAGGAGGAGGAGGAGGAAGGAGGAGGAGGAGGAAGAGACTGAGAGCCTGTGGATCAAGGATGAGGCAGGTGAGAGACACTAAGAAGTCTAAGAGGAGTTGAGGGCAGAGAAAGAGGGGAGGGAGTGAAATAGGAAGGGGGTCAAAGGAAGTAATGGGAGGAGGAGGAGGAGGAGGAGGAGGAGGAGGAGGAGGAGGAGGAGGAGGAGGAGGAAAGGTGAAGACAGCCAGATAAGAAAAGATGGAAGGGAGAAGTGAATAGGTAAAGAGAGAGCTGTTGGTGGAAGAATATAAAAGTGAAAAATAAGAGTGAACATGCATTTTTCATAAACACTATTATGAAGAAGGGACCAACACACTATCAGTATAAAAGACCTCTTCGACACAAATTGGACGATAATTCAAAACACAAAAATTTTAAATAATTATAAAATCCTCTCTTTTTCCTTTTTTTAGGACTCATTTTCCCTATTGCCGAGGAGATTTCCATTAAATATTTTGATTAAAAAACTATTGGTATAATAAGATATCAATAAACACTGAAATATACGTAAGTACATGTATACACACACACACACATACATATATATATTATATATATATATATATATATATATATAGATATATATATATATATATCATATCATATATATGTGTGTATATATGTATATGGAAGCATTTCCCAATTGAAAATAATTGTTGCCACATAAATTGTACAAGAATGTCTATACGTATATCCCTTTCCTTTATGATCACATCCACATTTTCTGAGAAGGCATAAGCTAACTTGGGAGAAGGAAAATAATTGATAAAAAAAGTAAGTAACATAATACTCATGTCATGGTCTACAGGACAAATGTCCGATGACCTATCCAAAAACACATCCTCTTGGAAAGTGCTATGAGAGAGAGAGAGAGAGAGAGAGAGAGAGAGAGAGAGGGAGAATGACATCGTGTACCGTGGATGGCCTCCTCCCTTGTAGCTGGGGAAGAGGATCACTTCTTAAGATACCGTTGATGTCTCTCACACAGATTGGCAGAGAAGACGTTCAAAAGATCATTGCGGCGCGAAGGAAATTCGAGACACTACACAAAAATGAAAGGCTGAATAACTGAAGTTATAAAGTTGCAAAAGATGGTGGTGGATGAGGTTATAAACATGTTTTCATGATTAAAAAAAAAGTTTTATGAAAGATAAATCCTTAAAAAAACTAAAATAAAAAAATAAAAAATAAAACAAAAGACAATAACACCCTGAAATATAATTCGAAAGGAAAAAGAAATATGAAAACTTAATGTTAAAAATGAGCTGAAAATGAAAATGTAGGACAGATAGAAGAAACGTTAAACAAAGCCGAATGTTTGCAAAATATAACTTGAAATAAAAATATAAATATTGATAAAGTGGTAATAAACGCCAATGCATGAATAATTCTTTTTTACACTCATTCTACCTTATTTCTCAATGATGATTTGGTTATTTATTCAGTAACTTTCATAATGATTTAATTGTCGCCATGTCTGCATATTCAGTGTAGCCATGAATAATATATCAAATAAAGAGGTCTTATTTTGTATTCATTTCTCTCTCTCTCTCTCTCTCTCTCTCTCTCTCTCTCTCTCTCTCTCTCTCTCTCTCTCTCTCTCTCTTTCTCTCACACACTTTTTCTATGTCTATATCTGTATACAGAGAGAGAGAGAGAGAGAGAGAGAGAGAGAGAGAGAGAGAGAGCGCGCGCTATGCAAAAATTCAAATTACACTTACTTATAACTTAATCATTACCAATTAGGAACAGGTATGAGTACCTCTGAGGAACAGGCTTTCTTTTCTTGACATAACGCGCGCACACACACACACAAACACATTTAAATAAAATAAACTGAAATGTCTAAAACACTGCCTAAACATTCGTGTTTCGCTCTCTCTGGCTTCTCTTATTTATAATGACGCAGCAGGCTAACCCTTATCAGGACGTCTGTAACGCGTGTACATTAACGAGATGAAAATTCACTTACAACAGTGTTTTCTCTTTCTTTCAGGTAATAAGCTGCAGCAGGCTGAGTGCAGAATAGAGAAGAGGCAAGATAAACATCCATATGCAAATCTTAGTCGCTTAACTAAGGTATAGTTAAGCGATTGAAATCTAGCTTTATGGGCGTCTTTTCTTTCTGTGGTGCCTTGTAGATGGAAGAGCCAATTACGGAAACAATCAGGAAAAATAAATCCGCGTATTTATCGCTTACAAATGCGAGTTATCTCAGCTTTGGACGACTCTCAGCCTTTCAAACTAGAGTTCTCAATTTTCATTATCATCATTAAGGTCTACATCACATACAGTTATCACGCTGCTATAAATGACGCTGAATTCATTACTTATATCACAGCAAATATGAAAGAAAAACTTATACTGAAATAAGCAGGTGGATTTTAGCGTTATCTGGAAACCTCATTCCACATGAAAATAATCATAAATCCGGGGCAGTTCAGAAAAAATAAGAAATAAATGATTATGTGTTCATAAACAAAAGATGAAAATGGCCCCAAAAACTGATTTAAATATACTTCTCAAAAATGACACAACTATGAGATTGCGAACAAAAACCTTTGAAAAGAGTGAACTGGATAAGGCATAGGAGAATGACAACTGGGAAGAATCTGAGTGGAAATTGACTTAAAATGTGGACAGAAACATATCGAGTACGTAAGATGAGTGGTTTTAAGGACAGAAGAAAAAAGGAGAAATTCGCACTGAACTGAACAAAGAAACTCTTAAAAACGAGAGACTTAGTCACTAATGAAAGGGAAAATGTGATGACATTTAACATTAAGAAACGTGATCGTTCGTAACAAGTGAAAAATGTAAATCCTTTCAGCTTCTACGCGCCTGCGCAGAAACTTCAACCCTTCTCCCCCCCTTCAAGATGGTGGCTGTCCAAGTCCTCTTGATGAACTATTTTCTGCTGGGGCTCCACACCGATCAGCAAATCTCCAATGACGTCTTATTGCCAGGTATGCCATTAACATATGTCAATATTTTCACTCTTGTATAGGCACCGGCATTAGCATAAATCAATATTTTCGCTCTTTACACGGCTTGGCTCATCCGCCGGTCGTTATAGCCAGTTCGGGTGATAAATCAGCTATTCTCTGGGTCTGGCTTTGGCGGTATTTTTCCGCGATTCCCGCCAAGAGATTAGGTTCGGGTTATAAATTAGCTTCGGATGTTTGTTTTTTCATTTTCATTTTTGCTTGAGCGGTGGAGTTTCCTTTGTGGCGACTCGAGTCAATAGATGGCGTGGTGATTTGTTTACTTTTATAGCAGGTTTATCGCCCGTGAGGCGAGTTCGTTGGTTTTCCTGACTCTTTTGAACTTGTTTTTGCTTCTCCTGATGGACATGTGCGTGTTTCACGTTGCTCAATTAACATTCTATTTTCGCAGTCATTTCCATTTTGACTTTCCATGTATACCTGCTTCCTCATCTCCTCATCAGCTAATTTGGATACGCACTGAAATGAACTTTTTGTTTATTTGACTCATGGCAACGTTTGTCTATTTTACAAACAATTTGCATTTTGACAAAGTATCTGTTTCATTTCTTATTCATTATATACCAGTTAAACTGGGTAGTCACTGGGGAAAAAAAATGTGCGTACTTATACAAGTAAATTTCTTTATGATTTTCTCATCGACGCCTCGAAGCAACGAAAGTAAAAGGATTTTTAAACTGCATTGAAGTCAAGTCATAAATCTCCAGCCATGCAAATCGATTTGTTTTTGAGCCATTCGTCTGTCACGACGGTGAATAACGAAGTAACAGGGCGCTAATAAAATACATATCCGTCTGCATGCCGCAATAAAACTAGTCCCTTCTGGCGTTCATTGTTTGTAATAAGTCCCACTTGCCATGGCCTTAGAGAAAAAAAAAAGAAGAGAGAATCGTTGGTAATGATGATGCGATGATGGTGATATAACTGACGAACATTATGTTAATGTCATTTTATTTCTCATTATATCAAGTATGAGACGAAGAAGAAATTATGTACCAAACGTTTTGTGTTTCGATACACTCAAATTTATATACAGCTTTCGAGACCTGCTCAAATTGAAAGCGATAATAATAATAATAATAATAATAATAATAATAATAATAATAATAATAATAATAATATAATAATAATAATAATAATATAATAATAATAATTCTGATTTGGTTCACTTTTAGTCTAAATTTCTTTGGAATATTAGTTTTTAGTCTTCAGATGGATAATGAGAGCTGAGCAGGATTTCGAAAAATCTTTATAAAGATTTCAATACAGAAAACAATACCAAAGTGATTTTTTTATTCAGTTCACTGTCCATGATATACCGAGAGATTTTTATTATCAATAGTGGTTTATTAATATCGGATTCTATAGGGTCTTGCCATACTCCCGAACTTACCGAAATGTTACATAGGGTTTATGGCATCGAAGTTTTATATCCAAATGTTGTTAAACAAATCCTTTCCAAGTTAATGGTTATGATTAAACTGCTTGTTTTCAGAAGCCCAGTATCGAATCGGATTTGCATTTTATGTGAGCACATCTCCCTCCGGTGTTATGTGCTTGTCCGACTCAACATTGTTCCCCACCTAAGAGACGCGATGTCAGGAAAACCTTAATGAAAAATAACCTGTTCTTGAAATTGCCGTTTTACTGCACAGCCACAAATTCAGAATTTAATCTTAACAACGAATTTTACCCTTTAGAACAGTCTGCTGCTTTTTATACTACTGTTTTAAGAGGCTAACAGTAATTCATTCTTTGTTAGTCTTTTCATAATTACTAGAATGTTAAGCAATTATTTGAGAGAGAGAGAGAGAGAGAGAGAGAGAGAGAGAGAGAGAGAGAGAGATACTCTATAAAAAAAAGGGGGGGGGTTGCTTTCACAAAACTGCTGCAGAGAAAAATAAAGCAAAAATGATGTCTGTCAGTCACAAACGTACAGCTCTTACGTGGAAACTATCAGAAGTGAATATCATCATGTAAGCATAAAATCTTCATAACTTAATGATGTGTCATTTATATTTTTATCACTTATTTGTCCACGGTTGAGATTTTATTCGTTCTTATATCTATTAAAAATGGAGCGTTTAATAATAATGATAATAATGAGCTCCCCGTGCTCCTGTGGCTATCAGACCAACCTCGCCAGTAAGGTTTACGAGCTCGATCCTAGGCGAGGAGAAATCAACTTAGCAAATCTACCGGAAAATCTATTGAGCTGTTGACCTAGGGCGTGAATTAAATACCTGGGAACTAGCCCACTGTCATGAGTAATAGCCGGGCTGGAGAAGGGCCTAGTATCAACAATCTCAGCCAAAAAGACTTCCTGAGAACTGGAAGATCAACACGTTATTATTATTATTGAATAAACAAATCCATAGTTATGTATGTGTACACATATTTAAAGATAAATCTATACAAATAGCTTTCGGGTATCTGTTCGAACATATTCCTGAAAGGTATCTGTATAGATCTACCTTTAAATATGTGTACTTATACATAACTGTGGATCTTTCTTCATTTAAAGACTCGCACTAGTAGTAAAGTAATTATTAATTTATTATTATTATTATTATTATTATTATTATTATTATTATTATTATTATTATTATTATTATTATTAGTTATTTAGAAAACGAACTCTATTCGTCTGGAACAAGCCAAGAGGGGCCATTGACTTGAAATTCAATCTTCCAGAATACACGGTGCTCAATAGAAAGAAGTAAGAAGAGATCTTACTTATAAAAAAAATAAATTAACAAAGTAATAAACAAATAAAAATGTAAGTAAATTATCAAAATGCAAGGAGAACTGTATTAAGGTAGTCATGCATTGCATCATCGCTTGAAGTTTTGAAGTTTGCGTTTCATGACATCCTCAACGAAACTTCCACAGTCCAACGGTGTGAGGAATAAAGGAGCTCTGGAGGTGAGAAGTGTAACTATAAGAAGTAATAATTGCACGTAACAGTGTACCATCTATCTGTCTGATAGATTTAAAAAATAATAATAATCAGTTGACTGCAACAATAAAAACAATACCAATTCCACTAATAAGCAACCACAGCTTTATTCTATCCGCTTCCATGTGTGGGAACTAAAGCGGATTACACAGTGTAAAACAAATAGAGGCGCACCATGTTATTAGCCTTTGACTGAAGGCGAATTCTTTCGCGTAACCAGGGACAGGTTGAAGGAAAGAGAGAGAGAGAGAGAGAGTCTGTCTTGCACCTAGGTTCAGGTTGAAAAGAACTGACTTATTGAAAGGATAGAGGAACGGTAAACCTCGTTACTGGTAAACCACCAGGAGAGAGAGAGAGAGAGAGAGAGAGAGAGAGAGAGAGAGAGAGAGAGAGAGAGAGAGACTCGTACTCGTACCTGGGGCATGGTTAAAAATAATGGGCTTGTATGGGAGAGATTTAGCGATGATCTCGTTAATGGCGAACAACTGACGAAAATGATAGATAGGCAGCAAGTCTCGTAACTGGTGACCAGTCTGAGAGAGAGAGAGAGAGAGAGAGAGAGGAGTGGTAATCCCAAGAGACTGATATATTGCCATGAGTCAGAGAGGTCTTGTAGAGTAATGGGTAGAGTTGGCATCATAATCGCTAATAGGGGTATTCTGGAGGATTATCTGCGAGAGCAGTAAGGCCTCCGGACAGCCCATCGCTTCGTTATTAGCGAACGAGAAAAACGGGTTAATGAGAAAACAGTAGCTGAGCCAATCTCGTAAAATGCATTGTGGTGCTAAAATAATTACATTTATTGGGTAACAAAGGCTCTTTATGGGTCTTCCCTTGGTCATTACTCGGTGAGTACACGCTGGACGGAGGTATTGGGGGATCAGAAGGGCCACTTTATCTACATGCGCCATCTATTGGGAGGAAATCGAAATAGGAGAGCTCGCCAAAGCGTCCCTGACTGGATCACGGTTCCAGTTGGTATCAAAAGACTGTTCTTACACAAATCTGTCTACAAAAGCCATTAGACTGGAATGGAATATAGAAATTAGGCCAAAGGCCAAGCACTGGGACCTATGAGGCCATTCAGTGCTGAAACTGAAATTGATAGCATAAAGGTTTGAAAAATGTAACAGGAAGAATACCTTCAAGTTGCACTCTGAATCAATTGTTAAGAGAGGGTACACAAAGTAGGATAAGGAATAGAATACGAACGGAGGTACAGTAAAAGGAACGAAACGCGCTGCCATTAGGAGCCAAATGAAAGTTTTACTGAACCCAAAGTAATGCCTACAGTACACCGCATGAGGTGAACCGAGGGCACAAGCCCCATACGGAAACAAAAGTTATTACAATAAGCTGTTTTTGTTCTTTTGGGTGCCATGCCTGATATATAAATCTTATTTAAAAACATTCAATTCAACTGAAGCCACACAAAAAATGTACGCGTAATTTTTTTTTTTCTAATTCTGCAAATGTATTATAACATGAAAATGAAGCATCTGATACACATCTCTTTTGAAGTGTTTTTGTCTATTTTTTAATCAGAGAATTTCATTGGTTTTACGTTTTGTAGCCAGGTTTCAGGCAATTCATAAATTCTGTTATGACAAATAATAATAATAATAATTTCACATTAGCATAACATCAAAAGACTTTGCAGTAGAATTTACTGAACGGACACTGAAAACTGAGCAAAGGAATATGAAAGAAGTAAAACAGCTGAGCAAAATGATACCAAAGGGAACAGATGAAAACTCAAAGGAAGTAAGCAAAGCAGGATGGACAGAGGTCCGGGACGCTCCATAGAGGAATGGATAGTACGGCCGCAAAGGACGCAGGAGGCGCCATGATCAAAACCCACGAATTTGTAACAGCATTCAAAAACCTGAATCAAGTACTCATCGAGTCCCACTCCAGTTGTGTTCATTATTATATCAATCTCTTCTCAGGCTTCTCAAGTGAATATAAACCCGCATCTCAGTCTCGGAAAGCAACTGCAAACCCAACAAGCACACATCTGGCAAAATGCATCCCTGTTATTCCCGTCAATCTCATTCAGTCTTCTTCTAAAAACCTCAACATCTATCCTCCTAAGATATGGTCAAAGAGGACTGATTCGCAAACGACACCTCCAGCATCCTGGGCAGACTTTGTCAACGTCATTTCATTCATTCCTGTCGACAGTCTGATCCCCCTCATGAGAACACTCATCCTTTTTCCATCTTAATAACCCAAATTGAGACTCATCAAGAACAGCTTGGTTCTCCACATCGTCAAAATCAGTGTTACTTTAATTCATAACCACCATCTTTTCTCTTAAACGTGAACGCTCATCCCTCTCCAACTTTGAAAACCTCTGTAGACTCATTAAGAACTCGTTGGTTTCCCGCCCCAACATCATCATCGGCAAATGCCCATATTTTCTCGACCTCGAGAAACCACCATAGACTCATCAAGAGCACGTTGATCACCCCGGTTCCAGACCCCGTAGCCAGCAAACGCCCATATTTCCTCCATCTTGAAGAAACCTGCACTACTCACGCCAACAAAGACAGCGCCGTTCCGCGCCTTCTCAGAGCATTCGAAGGCAAAGCGGAGGAGAGAGAGAGAGTGCATTTGCAAGCGAAGCCCTGACATTCAATTAGCACGGTAGGACGCCACCCTTAATAAATTGCCTTTTCCACCCTGCCTCTCGCAGGCATAAAAATAAGCAAAGATTTCGAGATAAAAGAAATTGTTTTTATTCTAAAACTCCATTACGAGTCACAGCGCGTCTCTCGTCCTTGCGGTTTATGCGAGGGCTTTTGGCAAGAATTGTTTTCGCAATGACACTCCAATCAAAATTTACTGCCTTATTTAATGATCTTGCCATTAATGCGATACGGTGTTTAAACCACTTCGCAATTTTCGTGGTATTTGCTGGCTTTTCTTATTTGTTTTTGTTCTGTTTTTCATTAGCTCAGTCGTTGTGCTACGCTTATCACTAACGAAAAGTCTTTCCTTTGTGCTTACTCAAACGGCAAAACGTCAAATGCGATTTAAGAATAGAAAAAAAAAATGAGATGTGTGTTTTATCTACATAGTGCTTTTTCGCTAATATATTTACCTTTAATACATGAACAAAACCTTCCAGTAAAGAACAGTAATTGCCCTTCCCCTTATAAATGTCACTATTTGTAACTGCTACTCCAAAACATAGTTTCTCTTCAAACCACTTTGTCTAGTTTGTCCCAATTCTGACGATCTCATTCAAAAGTTGCCTTCTTAACTAATTTTTCTTTTACTGCGTATTCATTCCAAAATTGCATTTCAAGTGTGACATACAAGAGCAATGCTTTTCTTTTCTTCGCTCTTGAAGATAATGAAAGTTTAGCCTGGTGTATAAGTGCTCTAAGAAAAACTTTAAACGTTACGATTGTTATGCAAGAGACAAAAGCACACGTTATGAGTGGGATGCAAAAATAATTACTTTAATACACGTTTATATACACACACACACACACACACACACACACACATATATATATATATATATATATATATATATATATATATATATATAATATAATGCATGTATACTATATACAGGCAATGAGGTTTTTCTTGATTACATATTAAATATTTTTCTTGTTGTACAAGCAGAATAATAACCACCTGAAGAAAATCATTCTCTGACTTCCCCAATTACACATGAACTGCTAAAGCTTTTAAAAATGAACTTTTCTCGGTTGTTTTGCAGCGTATTCAATTAATATCGTCGTTGCAAAAGCAGTGTAGGGTATGTTCTTGTTAGCCAAAATTACTCATTAACATAAGTTGAGAAAGCAGCGCAATTTAATCTTGCAATACATCAGCCGAAAGTACATATTTTGTTGTGTAAGAGGAGTGGTGCAACGAATTCCATTAATTTCCTTGTGGCAAAATATATTAACTACAAGAAGTGTTCATTTCATTATTCCACAAAAGAAGTACAAGAACTTTTCCGTAACGAATTCAAATATTCTCCTTGTTGCATATATGCAATACAAAAATTGTTTTTGCAACTAGCTCAGTTTATCTTCTTTGGCAGAATGCAGTACAAGTGTTTCTGCAACAAATTCAGTTAATTTCGACAGGGAATCCACACAAGAGCCAGCTCGCTAATAATGGCGAATGCAAGATGACTTTAGGTGATAAGAGGCGTGATGGATGAACGGGAAAAATATACAAGAGAAAAGAAAGGAGATTGGATACGATGAGAGAGAGAGAGAGAGAGAGAGAGAGAGAGAGAGAGAGAGAGAGAGAATGATGGGGCCTAGAGGATAAGACAAGAAGTATGTAAGAAGGTAAGCAAAGACAAAGAAAGAAAATTGGCGAGATGAACGTACAGATTGACAGATAAGCCCAACGCGGGAAAATAGATTATGAACGTAAGAAAAGTTCCCTAAAACTGAAACTAAAATGTAATGAATTTAATACTTTATGAAAAATAAATGAAATTCGCGAACGAAAAGTGTAGCCAGAATGGTGAGTCTTTTAAACAGGAAACCAGCTATTTTTAGATATTATGCAATTCGTTACTGTGGGATAAGAAATGAGACATTTTAACTCCATTACTAAATCATCGTTTATGGCACAAATATCTAGTGAAAAATTCTATCGAATTACATGCAGTTCATTACGCGAGCAGCAGAAAATCTGCTACCTGTATTTTGGGAAACTGAAACCTAATGATAAGAAATAGTTTTTTTTTTTCTTTAAGAAATTTCTTTTCCATTCTCGCAGAATTTATATGCCCAGTAAATTTAGTTCAGACAGGATTCGTATTGATTGCCCTGATAAAAGTACCAGTAAAATGACTTTTAAATACCCTTATATACTGATTTCTACATCTATATATTTATCTGCACACGCGCATACAAAGATACACACGCACGTGCTTATAAAAATATATATGAAGGCTCTCTCGATACCAAGCACGGCGACCCTGGTTCGAATCCTTGATGAAGACGAGTGGATAGGCACTTCAGGTTGATCTAAAGGGGGGGGATTTGGGACATATGTTGGTTGCAGGTTTTGTGACGACAGGACTGAGGCTAGCAATCTCACCTCAAAAGACTCCCTAGGAACCGTAGGGCATCATCCCTCTAAAAAGAGAAGGTCTATGGTAAGGAAAATGAAAGCATGCGTATGTGTATTCATATGTGTGTGCATATTTATGTGTATATATACATATAAACCTATATATATACCACATGTATGTATATAAATTAATGTATGTACATACATGCCTCAGGGATATGGCAATCCGGCGAAGGTACGATAAGCCAAAGTGTGCGTCCATTCGACAAAAGTTTTACCATTTCTACAAGTTCTTTCAATTAGTTTTTAAAATGTTTTAATCTCTTCCCTTCTTACTTCATAGTTTACAATAAATACGTAATTCTGTATCCCTATGTCGCAGGTGTCATATACAAAGAAAAAAATTAGCTTTAATAATTATATATATATATATAATTAATAATATATATATATATATATATATATATATATATATATATATATATATATATATATATATATATATATATATATATATATATATATATATAAATGTATGTACGTACCTGGCACAGGGATATGGCAATCCGGCGGAGGTACGATAAGCTAGAATGTGCGTCCAGTTAATAAAAATTTCTACCACTTATATAAGGTCTTTCAATCAGTTTAAAATGTCTTAATCTGTTTCCCTTCTTACTTCATAGTTTACAATAAGTATACGTAATTTTGTATCCCTAAGTCGCAGGTGTCTTATTTACAAAGATAAAATAAGCTTTAATAATTAACGCAGATACAATGTATATTATATATTATATATTAATATTATATATATATATTATAGTAATATATATATATATTATATATATTATATATATATATAAATAGTATATATATATCTATATATATATTGATATATATATATAGATATATATATATATATAATACATTGGTATAGATATATATATATTATATACTATCAATATTATATTATATATATATATTATATATATACAATATAATATTATATATAATATATATAATATAATACTATATATATAATATATATATATATATATATATATACACATACATAAGTATGTGTTTGTGTATGTATGTATGTAAATGTGTGCGCGCGCGTGTGCATGTATGCATGTACAAAGTCTGTTTTAAGTATCCATTTGTAGAACTCCACGTTCTGCCTATCCGTACAATCAACGTTTATTCCTTCTTTTATTGTTTTAATCAATTAATCGACAAAGGGGAGAGAGAGATCGAGAGCCAGCGAATGCTCATCCAATGCTCGGTATATTTATGCAAATAAACATCTTAAGGAGGACCCCACCCAACCTCCGATTTATTCGGGTAAATATGGAGGCAGACATAACATATTTATCGCGTGTGTTCCTCCCAATGGCGGACTTCGATTATACGTTCGCCTGTGTTATGACCTTAATAATTCTCTCTCTCTCTCTCTCTCTCTCTCTCTCTCTCTCTCTCACACACACTCACTTGGTGGATATACGACTCTGTAAATTGTTTCTGGAATTAATCTCTCTCTCTCTCTCTCTCTCTCTCTCTCTCTCTCTCTCTCTCAGTGGATATACGACTCTGTAAATTGTTTCTGGAATTAATCTCTCTCTCTCTCTCTCTCTCTCTCTCTCTCTCTCTCTCTCTCTCTCTCTCATACATACATACATAATTGCGATTATTATCGCTCTACATCAGTCTGCAAATTGTTGATCGAAAACTAATCCATTGCCTCTAACGCTCTGTCCGTCTGTAAGATCTGAAAGGTCATGGTGGTTCGCATAAGTCAAACCAGCAGTTTCGTGATACCTGTGTATTCTGTGTACATGATCACACACACTGGCATATAAGACTGTTGCTAAATTTAGAAAAGTTGAAGAAAATTCTGCCCATCAAAGCAACTTGAACTCACAAATCTCTAGTCTTTGGGCGCACGGCCATCGACGTTCCCTGGCATTTTCCTCCACAAACAATGTCCATACTCTTTTAAAATTTCTGTTTGTTGCCCCTCCGGTTGGTATTTGCTTAAATTAGTATCAACCGGCTGATTTCCTCTTGTAATCTGGCGCAACGACTAAGTACACTGACTGAAAATTAAAACAAGTGAGATATGGTACGCCCATTTTACTTCAGATCATTTGCATATTTTGGATATCTAGCATAGAAAGCCCCTTTCTACGCGTGTATTATTCCATTAGCTTAATTAATGTTAAATAAATTGGGACATATGTGATTACAAATTCGTATGAATCAGAGACCATGTGTTTTATTTTCAAACTCGTCTATTTGTCTGACTGAATGCAGTTTAATTTAATGATATTTGGTAATTTTTGCTCCTCTGGTAATTGTATTTATTCATAATACACATATGCACAAAAATTTCCTGTAACTCACCCGTTACAGCAGTTCTTTATAGCATTCACTGTTTTATTTTTCTTGCCAGCGAATCAAAAGTTAGCTATAGTTTTGCCTCCTATTAACACGCCATAGTTCTTTGCATCAAAGAGAAGTAACTGCATAAAAAAAAAAAAAAAAATCATACCATTGGCTTTTCAGTGACGTTATTATTTGGGAAAAACTCATCATCACGAGAGTTCATAAAATGTTCTAAAGGGTTCACAAGAATATAATGGTTAAAAGTTCGTGTGAAACTTTATAAAAATTTTACAAAAGCTTTTGAACCCGTCTCCGGATTCATCTTTATAGCATTCAAGGTTTTATTTTTCGTGACAACGAATCAAAAGTTTGGTGTGGTTTTGCGTCCTAAGAACACGCCATAGTTCTTTGCATCAAGGAGGAGTAACTGAAGGGTTGGAGGGCTTTTGTGGAGTTTTTATAAAGTTTTACACAAACTTTTGAAAAATTGTATTCTTGTGGACCCTTTAGGACGTTATGATTGCCAGCTACTACAGAATAAATGCCATTATACGAAACTGGAAAAACAGATGGGAGAGAGCCCTGCTATAGACTGATAGAAACGTGAATACTGTCGATAATCAGATGAATTTTGAAAACACCTTGATAATCAATTCCATTCGACAGTCATACCACGAGGCTATCAGACCCTGCTTACTAGGTCCTCCGCTGATGGATGCAACAAAGTTAGGGTGTTCTCCCTTGACTTTCATCCTTGCAAGCTCTGGATCTATTATCAATGTTAAACTTCGCGACACTCAATGAATATACAATGTGGAAAGAAACACAGCTACACGAGTTACATCAGAGACAGAAGAGAAAATGTGATGACACTCTGCAATGAGCAACATAATTGTGCTATCACGAGTGCCTTCTTACGAACCCGGGTACTCCGCTTGACTTAAACCACAAAGTTCCAGGGATACATTATAATGTACCTTACTTCCCAGTGTCTTGTGGGGGAGACCGCCCCGCCCCCTGGCTATTAATATTAATAGCTGGGTGGGTATCCTTGTTCGGAAAAGCAAGGATCGTCTGTGGCCGGTTTCGTCCATAGCCGATAGGACTAGATTCGGAATAAGTGTTAAATGAATTGAATACTTATTAGTTATCCCTGGACAAATTCAACTTAGAGTGACCTTCTTCCTCTGTCGCCTTTGCAAATTCTGGGGGCAACAACTGATGCTATTCAGGGCAGATTTAAGTGGTACTTTAGGTTTTCAATACGAAAAATAAATATTGCAAAAAGAATGTCAATGCTTTTAATTTTGTTTATTCCTCCGGTAAAGGTAAAGTTACCTTCGAAAAACGGTCACCCAATAACTTCACATCTACTTCGAGTAGAAATATTCAACTTTCGTTCCTAAAAACCGGAGAGCATTGAAGAATTATTTCGTGAAGAGGAAGAAGAATGGGAAGAAGAAGAAACAGAATATAAAAGCAAGCAAGACTAAAATCAAAGTAAAGAAAAACAAACAAATATTGGATATTTTACATACTAACAAAATTCAGCTCAATTATTTTCTAGATATTTGAACTCGCAATCAGGCAAACAAACACCGATGAAAACTCTCCCTTCTCCCAACTTCGTTGAAACAAGAATAGAATTCCTGCAGCTTTTGCCAACAGATATGCATAAATTTCTCTAAAGATCTTGAGAAACAAGGATATAGACATTTGTTTCCAGAACGTTAATGACGTCGAAGTAGAATAAAATAATTAAACCCATAACAATCCTTTCAGAATCTGCTCCTAACACTGCTTACACCTTCGAGTGTTGCCACTGATAAGCTTTAAATAGTCATATTAACGTCATCCGCTCCCCCCATAATCCAGTTCGACAGACTCCTATGGATACGTATCCCGCCTTTAAGAAATGCTTGTAAAGAACAGCGTCCTCAGTCACTGCCTTCCCCTTAAAACTCGTAACTCATTCCCCTTATCAAAATCATAGCCAAAATTCATCTTTCTCCCTCACTTTTTAAAACAAACGTAAGGAACCGCAATTCTTACAAAATATCCCTAAAACAGCACTCCCTACTTCATCCCATTGGAAAAAAAAAATCGTAAAATTAAAGAAAACAAGCACCTCCTATAAAAACCCCTCCCCCTGAAAAAACCATTAAAGATAAAAAACATGCCTCCTATACCCCCCCCCAAAAAAAACCTAAAAGGAAACAGCCCTCCTATAACCACCTCCCCCTGAAAAAACCTCATAAAGAAAACAGCCCTCCATGCGTCCCCCGAAAAAACCTCATTAAAGAACAGGCCCTCCATACCTCCCCCTGAAAAAACACTCATAAGAACAGACTCCATACCCCTCCCCCGGAAAAAACCTCATAAAGAACAGCCCTCCATACCCCTCCCCCTGAAAAAACCTCATAAAGAACAGCCCTCCATAACCCCTCCCCCTGAAAAAACCTCATAAAGAACAGCCCTCCATACCCCTCCCCCTGAAAAAACTTCATAAAGAAGAGCCCTCCATACCCCTCCGCCTGAAAAACCTCGTAAAGAACAGCACGCTTTAATAATTATCAGACGGACTTGTAAAGCTATCAATGGCGTGATCATGCGTGTGTTAGACCGGAACGATAACCAGTGCGAGCAGCGTCCTCTGTGCACCAGAGAGTTGGATTACCGGCCGTCTGCGCCAGCCAGCGCGCTTGTACATCAAGGAGCACAAAAGCTGACAGTGAGAATTTATGACTGCGCTCAGGCAAGATGGGGCGACTGAGCATGCGCGGCTACTTGATGTCCTCCGCTGTTTTGATAACGAGACTAATGATTGCGAGAGAAATTTAGAAGATGGAGAATGTCTACGTTGGCGGGATATTTATGCTAATTGCTTTATGTGCTATCTCTTTTTTTTCTCTCTCTAACTTCAATGCATTATATATCCGGTCTTTATCTTCTACTTTTCGTGTGGATAGAGATAATGTGTTGAAGACCTTCCTTAATATAATTTCTGAAGAGTAATGATTAGTTTTATCCATTTCCTCTTCTCTTTATTCTTTTTCTAGCATCATCACAATTTCTTGAAACTAAGTTTCTTTTCTAATAATGCCATCATTACCATCATCATCATTACACAATAACATCAGCTCATTATTATTTGTATCAAAACCCCCAGGAACTTTCCAGTCCATCTTTGTCTGTCATCCTTTCTCTCCATCCTCCTCCTCCTCCTCCTCTTTCTCTGCCTATTTTCGATTGTATCTTTTTAAGGATTTCATGCATGGTTAAACACCTTATGCATGACTGAATGAGGACCCCTATTCATGAGAATATACTTGGCACATTATGATCTAATCGGTTTGCTTTATTGGTTGCATAGTGACTGGACTCTCTTAATTTATTCCGGTTTTCTCGTGGATTCCCATTAAATGTTTTTTCTATCACATATTTGAGGCCTGATTCTTCAACTTTTTCCAACTGTATCAAATCGGCTCTTCTGCGATCCAATGCTTTATGGCGACACTGATGTTTCCTGTGGTCTAATTCTCAAGAGAAAAATTCTCATTGAGCACAAACCAAGTATTCAAAAAGTTACTTCACCGACGGCTGGTGCTTTATACCATAAATTGAATAACTGTGGCTTACTATGGCCCATAATATATTGAAAACTGAAGATGACTGGGACCCATTTTTTGCAGTGAAGATTCTTATATGAAATAATTCTTTAAGTTTAACATTCGGTTTACTAAGCTCATCTAACATAACATGTACTTTATCATAGTCCACTTCTTTAACTACTATACCTGAACGGATAATAGGTCGAAGAAGAAAAGAAATAATAGTGATGATGAAAATAATAACAGTAAATATCTTGCATCGCATTCCCTTAAGTGGCATCCATGGGCGTATCGAACGAGCCCAATGTAAACAAACTATCGGGAGATGTCGCCCGGGCGAAAACAAGTCGCTGAAATGTCATAAGTGAAGATGTTCTCGGCGATAGCGTTTACAATATTTATATTTCCCTTGTCCGTTATTGATGGGTCTCTATTGCTGCTCTTGTTGATCTTGTTGTTGCGTTCTCTTGGTCAACTGCCGAAATTGGCTTGAAATTAGATAACGATTCGGTTAATCATGAAGCGTTTTGTTAATCGGCTGTTGAACTGGCATTGAATTTGAACTCCACTGCTGCATTCTGTCTGCCAACTGCTGAAACTGAAGTGAATTTAGTTACTGATGATGTCCATTCGTTTTTCTTCTTCATTCCCACCGTTATCCCAACATTAAGGGGCCGGTTGCCTGATGTACCTTCTCCACTGCCTTCTATCAAAGGCGTCATCCTCCACCAAACCTCTTTTCTCCATGTCTTCCTTCACTTTATCTCGCCATCCAATTCTGTCTCCCTCTTGATCTTCTTTCTCTAACAGATTCCTCCAAAGCCCTCTCCACTCCCTCCTCATCATCCATCCTCAACACATGCCCATACCATCTCAATCATGACTCTCTTATCACCTCTGTAATCTTTACTAAGCCTGCCTTTCTTCTTATTCCATCATTTTCCAATCTCTCAAGCAGCGATATTCCCATAATCCACCTCAGCATTCTCATCTCTGTTCTCTCAAGCGTTACTTCCTCGTTTCTTCTTGGAGCCTATGTTTCCTCTCCATGCATTGACACTGGTCTTATCACTGTGTTATAGATCTTGACTTTTACCTTGATTGGCATTTGATTATGACATACCACTCCAGCTACCTCTCTCCACTTCCCCATGCAGCTTTTATCCTACTGTCAACTTCGGCCTCACATCCTCGCTCTTGGCTTAAAGTAGATCCTAATTATTTAAACTTTTCTGCCTGTTTTATAATCGAGCCTCTTCTTTCTTGTATCGCTATTCTGTTTCTATCTTCCCTACTTCTCAGCAAAACATCTGTTTTATTTGCATTCACCTTTAAGCCATCCCTCTCTAATGATTCCTGCCACTCCCAAACCCTTCTCTGTAGGTCCTCCTCATTTTCAGCAGTAATCACCAGATCATCGGCGTACAGCAATTCCCACAGCTTTTCATTGCTGATCGCTTCCCTCAACACATCCATGACCATCACAAACATAAAATGGGCTTAATGCTGACCCCTGGTGCAATCCAACACTAACTTCAAAGTTTTCTGTTTCCCCAACTGCTGTTATCACTTTTGTGAGCGTTCTTTCATATATCATCTCGACCAGCCTAACCAACTTTTCTGGAGCTTTCCTTTTCCTTAAACAGCAAAAAATCATTTCTCTTGGGATTCTATCATATGCTTTCTCTAGGTCTATGAATGCACAATAGTGCTCCTGGTTTACCTCTAGCCTCTTTCTAAGTACATGTTAAAACTGACTGAAGAGGAAATAATGAGTTTTTCGGCAAAACAAATTTTGGCCACTTGTTGAAAATTACTAGAAACTAGATGTTATTTTTGTTTTACTTTTGCACTTTACGAGTCAATTTTTGAAAATGATGTGACGTTCTATGTCCATTTTGTTAATCTAGTTGCATGTTGTCGGTCACATTTAGAAATGAACACAGAATTAGGTGTTTATAATTGTGATTTGTTTTGTTACCATCTTTTCAGACAGCTACCTGCAAGGGCACAATAAGAAACCCAAAACATAGCATCTTTATCTATACGACTTAATTTCTGTTTAAAAAAATCAACATTTCTTACGCTTCTTTAAAAAAAGAAACAAAAAGTGAAAAACATTTACTCTGAAAAGGCTCACTAGTTTTATATAGTAGGGTAATTACCGTAGATTTTATTACATTTCCGCCAGTTTTACTCAGGAGCGTCTGAGATTACGTATTGAATTATATGACAATATATGTATATCTGCAATATATTACAACTCCGTTATAAGACGTAAACGCCTTATTAAATACAGGTACTTAAGTGTAACAATGGTCTAAAATGATTAATCTACGGCTCTCGGTTTCCATAAAATAAACTATTTGAAGTCTTAACGGCGATTTTTTTTCTTCTCATTGCCATCTTACAACGCCTTGAGTAGACTTGTGATCGCATATCGAGGCATCATGATCTTCCGAATACTTCCGTGTTCCTTCAAGGCTCAGCGATCACTTCCATAGTTACGACGCCTTGCATTTATACGAAAAAACACAGTTCATATATAGACTGAAAAAACACATTTCATGTGTCCTCTTAAATGGAGAAACGCGAGCTTAAAAAAAGAAAATGAATAAGAAAAACATCAACAGTTCAAGAGTCATGTCTATAAACAACTTCATAACTAAAACCCATCTCTTTTACATAATTTTTTTATTTGAAAATATACGGCACATATAAGGGTATCGAATTTATTTCGCCAGCTCGTAAAAATTTGCTCAAGTCTTGAAAATGTCATAAATGAATTTTATGTAAAAGCCATAGGATGCAGTTAAGATTCTGATGTAGAGAGAAAAAAGTAACAAAATTGATAAAAATATTGAAAACAATGACTTCACAAAACGCAGGAAAGAATAAAAATGCGAATTAATAAAATAGAGAAGAAAGCGTCGTAAAAACATGGAAATACGTAAATAAATATAAAAAGAAATATATTCGTAATGCATCTTGAAAAGAAAGAAACGTAGATCAGTTCCCCAAGAAAAAATAAATGACTCCACCTTAGGAATTTGATCTCTCTCTCTCTCTCTCTCTCTCTCTCTCTCTCTCTCTCTCTCTCTCTCTCTCTCTCGCTCTCTCTCTCTCTCTCTCTCTCTTCTCAAACACCATAGAAGCAGACGAAGGTAATTACAATTTGTCTTAATTTCTAAGAGTTCATTAAGCGTGTGACTAAACGGTGCATATTAATGGCCTACTCTCTCAAAATCGGCGTTGCTTCAAAAAACATGCAAGCAAGTGTTCTATCAATAGTGAATCAGTTACCTTAGCCAGACCAGTGTTTTTTTCTGATGATGGTTAAAGCAAGGGCGCAGAGGAAGAGAGGGAATGAGAAGGAAGCATGGAGAAAGAGAACGGGAAGGGATGTAGGGGTAAAATGGGATGCTGAAGAGAGAGCAATTAAAAGAAAAGACGGAGCAAGAAAATAAAAATAAGACTGTTTCATTATGAAAAGGAGGAGGAAGAACAGAAGTGGTATCTTGAATTTATAAAATAAGAGTCCATTTTTAAGGTTATATTCCTTATAAGTCGAACTGTAGCCTATATGTATGTATATGTACTATGTATGCATGTATGTAAAAATTAATAATAATAATTTCAAAGTGTACTTTCAAGGAATGGAAATATGCAATGCTACTACGGTGATTCCCATGGACTACCGACACTCTTATAGCACTAATTGCCCTAAAAGTTCTATGTATTTATATTTACTGTTTCATTCACTGAATTTCATCTTATTTCACTGTTCATTCATCCTCCTCTGGAAACGCTAAGACACGAAACTACTTCTTATTTGAAAATAGTAATGCATAAGGAAGATTCTTTCAAATATATTATAAGAAGGGGACATTTGAATAAAGCTACATCAACCTCAGGTCATAAAACTGACAATAGATAATAAGCTCGTAAAACAAAAAACAAACAGATACACAGTATTTCAATGCAAATTAAAAAAAAAAATGAATAAAAAACATTCATAATTAACACATTATATAACCCATAATAATAATAATAAGAAAAACTATAAATAGTTAGCAGATTCCAAAACTCACAAAAAAATACAAACCAATACTATAGAAATAATATGACCTCTTATTCCGGAAATCACAATAAAAATATGAGACTAGTTAAGCAGTAGGTCATATAAAAAAATAAATACATATGCAAGTATCGATGGAAACGAAAAAATCACATTCCAGAGCCCATGAAAATCGAAAGAGCATATTATTGACCGGTTATTGAAGATCATATTGAAAATTACAATGCTTCCATAATAAAAGGAAAGAGAAAATGAAAACACGACAAATAATAAACAAAAAAGAAATAGGCGCAAATAGAGCCCACTGCAGAACTATATTTCCAAAGACCAATTAAGTCTTAGTACTTACGAAGTTTCAATTGAGAATAGTTTAAATTTTTCTTTCCATAAGAATTACTGGTTATATATTAAGCTTGATTGCAAGCTTAAACTGAAAATAATGTAAACAACTTTCAGACGCATTAGCACTGAACATGACGTCAACATTAGAGATTAGTTAATGTTAAATGTTTCCCGAGATCTCATCCGAAATGATAAACAGAGCTCGTCAAGGGAAACAATACTCATTTCATCACAAACTTTAAATGGTACCAATATCTGAGGAAGCACTGCAACATTTTTATTTTTGTGTCATCTAATAAGCTCATTATCAACGGCTTATGGGGATATATCTTCTTAAAATAACGTGAGTGGCATTTCGCCTGAGGCCGTATTTAACTGAAAGCCTAAGAAATACAAGACATATAAGTGTATGCAGATATACTTATTATATATATAAACTGTAACTTAACTACTTTAAAACTATATATGCAAATCCGGCAAAAACTAAATCTATAAAACTTATGCTACTGTCCCAACCTCTACTTCAATCTCTACATTAGCGAGAGAGAGAGAGAGAGAGAGAGAGGTGGGGGCTATATGTCCAAAAGAGAAATTCTAAAATGCCAATAAAAACGGATGCCAGGTGAATGATAACTACCTCGACACTCGAGCGCCACGCAGCTCATCAAGTTGTATTGGCTGTCGTATAAGTTCCTAGATACTATCTTACGTCTTCTGTCAGTGGTTTACCATCATGAAGATTTATTCCTGACCACGAGAGATACCAAGCCTGGGAAATGAGGTGCTCCGGGGTGGACTGGTCAGCCAGAGAGAGAGAGAGAGAGAGAGAGAGAGAGAGAGAGAGAGAGAGAGAGAGAGAGAGAGAGAGAGAGCTATTATCGCAGTAAGCAACACATTAATATCAGTCAAATTATACATATGACAAACGCACACAAACACACAGACAAATCTATATATATTACATACACGTGTATATATTACATACACAGTGAAGACATTATCGTATGGATCAATAAAATCAGCTCGCACGCATTCCTACCAGTATGGAGAGAGAGAGAGAGAGAGAGAGAGAGAGAGAGAGAGAGAGAGAAGCTGTCCCTCTGACATTTTGACGGGATATGGTCAAGATGAGTGGAGAACGATGAGGTATTGGCACTGGTCTAAAATGAGAGAGAGAGAGAGAGAGAGAGAGAGAGATTTAAGGAGTAGACACTTAGGCAAGGAGAGGGTTGGGGCATGGGGAGACTTGGGGGAGGGGGTGTGGGCATGCATGCAGACCAGCCAAAAACTTTAGCGGTTCCCGGGACGAGTTGGACGTGAAACCTCTTTAAAGCGAACGCGAAGTTCCATACCTGGATTGAAGCCACTGAGCTTCTGACGAAGGGCCTCCTGATTCTGGATGTGCCACAAGGAAGCTCTTCCCGGCGGTCTCACGGAAGCGAAAACCATCTGCACCGGTGAAGTCCGGCGTTGGAAGGACGGTATAGAAGTGCTGGCATCTAGCATCTAGGTCTGGTAGGTAATGGTTCCTTATATGATGTATGTGGGATGAACCGCGTCGTCTGTTGAATAATAAAACAAGCCTCAGAACAATTTTTATTTTATTTTTTATTTTTTTTATTTTTTATAATTGTGGATTTATTATGACGTCTTTTTTTCTACTTGGATTTTTATTCCTTTTCGACTGGAGGATCTTAATGAAGTCATAGCTATAAAAAGGCTTCGCTTAGTTGTGTAGAGTTTTTATCAGAGTATGATGTCCCTTAATTGTTACGTAATGCACTTGAGATTTCTTCCCAGGTAGGAGGTATAAAGTTATTGATACAGAAATCAGAAGATATAAAAATGCCATCGCTTCTACTTCTGCTTATATCACCATTATACTATGGTCGCTACGCTTACTATTATGGTAGCGCGCAGTGGTACACGCACGCATACGAATTACGTACAATACATGAGCATTCGTCAAACAAATATATATAATGTGCAATATATATACATATGTTTAATGTATAAAATCTACTGATCACTTTTCACCAGATACATATGTTGTTGTTCTAAACTCTAAATGGTTATTGCAAATTAATATATATATATATATAATATATATATATATATATATATATATATATATATATATATATGTGTGTGTGTGTGTGTGTGTGTGTGTGTGTGTAATCATAAAGCAAATAACTTAATTCTAAAAAGTGATGCTGAGAGACATACGTAGGTGCACAATTAAGTATACATGTGCCTTTCAATAAAAATATGTTGATACTTAGGCCACTGTCCCTACGCTTTTTCTTTTCATCTGCGACATTTGTGGTATTTGGTTCGGTGCCAGCTTGTTTTTCTAATTAACTGAAGTACCCAAAGAAATAACGTCTAGATTTTCATGAACATTTCACCAAAGGTAAGCCTTGTGATGGCAACACGTATTAAGATTATGCAGATCTAAATAAGGAACTGAGGGTGTGAGTATAAACAGATTTTTCGGTTTTGGCGGAGGTTTGCGGTCACAGAGCACTATTTTCCTTCTTTTCTGCTGCTGCAATACTTGGAACGATGTAGCCTTTGGTACTAAAGAAAAAAATAGCATCTTGAAACTCAAGAGGTCCTAAATACATTCAGACCTTTTCTCAAGAGGCATTGCGATACCATTGAAGCTTGCAACTCAAATCAGTTTCTTTTTTAACATACAGCTTTTAGAGCACAGCATAGGTCATAGTAGTACCGTGTGCCAGGTGACATTCATCGGCGTTAGTGACCTTGGTGGCTGTAACGCCAGAGAACTTCAAATCGATCAATCATTCAATCAGATAACAAGCAATTTCAGTCTCGCCTCTTGTAAAGATTCTGAAAAGATACCAAAAACAGACCAACAGATTTCATAAGAGGGAATATTATTATTACCTGTAACAAGCTAAGCTGTCCGCTGTTTCTTCCGCCGTAAACGTGATTGCATGGATTACAAATGTTTCTCTTTATCACAAGACCAATAGTTTTCTATCGTTTACGTCGGTGGCAAGTTCATATGATTTCGTTCCCAAGTCCGTTTTCTTGTATCTATTGTGTTTGAATCAGAGAACGGTTGCTTATTCCGTCGGCCTTAGCGATACAAAAAACACAGACTATCTCAACAACAGCAGTCACTTGAACAAAAGTCTTCCAGCTCTACTGTATCTCAGATGCTCTTCGCTGTGAGGACTTCATGAGGTCATAATGAGTATTCTCTATGTTATTTTCTTTTTTCTGAAGGAGTTATTTATCATTTGTTTGTAGACAATACTAAATCATTCTTTTAGATGGATACGTAAAATTTCATTAAGGCCAGTTTTACCACTTCAGGTCTCTGGATCTTCGTTCGTATTTTGATTAGAATTTAATAGAGTGATTAGGCACGATTCGATTCAGTGCCTTCCTGACGGTATAATCGCAGAAAGGTACCCCCCCCCCCACCCCCCCCCCCCCCTCCCCCGCCTCCTTTCTCTCTCTGTCTCTCTCTTAACACGCGCTAATATCTGTGTTCTATTAGCGCTTAGAGACAAGATCCACCAAGTCGAGCCCCATTAGATAACCGATAACACAATCGGAGGCTTTTATCTCTCGCACTAAGAGGTGTTTATCGACGCTTATCAAGAGTATCCTTTTCCTCTAATCATCCGTCCTGAAGGAATCCTTCGAGGTCCATCTGATTAACACCCGGAGGAGGAGGAGGGGGAGGCCCTCGCATGGAACAAAGCGATCCATCTCTTCGAATTTCAGGATATCGCTCTGGACTCGATCCCGAATGCTTTCCGAAACCTCTCCGATTAGGGCGACTAATTACAAAGGGACCTGGTTTAAGTATCGACGTTCTGGGATATTAGCTCATGATTGATCTCCCGGCTGAGGAGGAGGAGGGGAGGAGGAGGAGGAGGAGAACGAGAAAAAGAAGAAGAAAAAAAACCTGGTTCTGTTGATGCGTCTCTCAGACCGACTTAGTCGGCCAGGCATTGCACGCACTGCAATTGGCTGGATGATATCGAGGGCGCCAGTTGGAGCTTTGGACTTTTTCCTTCTGGTTTATCTGCTACGTTCGACCGACCGGAATGGTCTATATTACTTTGCAGAGCTGTTCGAGCTGGGCAAATGGGTTTTAAAGTGCTTCATCAATGCTACGGGTACTTCATCAGTTCTATAGGTGCTTCATCAGTCCCGCAGGTTCTTCATCAGCTCCGCAGTTCTTCATCAGTACTTGAGATGAATCATCCAAACTATGAGAACGCGGAAATGAAATAAAGGATGCAGCCCAGATTTTAGGCAAAAGAAGATAAGATAATGAATAAAGAATAGATGAGTTTTTCAAAGAATAAGTGAATATTTAATTGCAACCGGTAAAGGTACGTAGATGAATAGACAAGACTTGAGACGAGGCTTTCGTATTCTTAAAACTGAAATGGATGTAAGGCCGGCATCCATGTATATTTACTATATACTATCATATATTTCGTCAAATGTTATATGTACCATGAAGGATTATCAAAAAGGGACTAAAAGTTCAATGAAACATACTAATAAATTTAGATCTAAATAAACAACAGTATTTGAAATATTACTACCTGTAAATACATTTAGAGATACGCAACAAC
>NC_061097.1:18240338-18245338 GCF_015104395.2 Macrobrachium nipponense | reverse complement strand
TATATGATATCTAGGAAGCCGGTCGTTCGGGGCCGCCTAATTCGCAGACGATACCAAATTAGATATTGGGGCTGGGAAGTAAATGATGGCAATTCAGATGGGACCGAACTGCGACTCGGTAAATTAGGCGAACGACCAGGGGAAACGGCGACGGTCTTTATGTCCAGATAAGCGTAATATTGTTCATGCTGGGTGCAGGCAGGGTGCGCGCAAGGGCCAACGACCACAGTGCACATTGTACATTGCTCCGTAATGAGATAAAAAGTGCGAATGAGGGTGAACATGAATTTGGGGTTTTCATTGGTGCTGGACTCGGATTCTCTAGATTGTTGAGAAAGAGAGAATGGCCGCACACTTTTGTTTGATGATTTGAAATTCCTTTACAAACTATTCCAGAAAATACTTAACAGAGAATTCGCTTCAAAGTCTTATATTGCTGAATGATCAGACAAGATGAAACACTTGTTTGATGATTTCAATTACGTTCAAAATTATATGCTAAGTAAAAATTCGTAGTAATCTTAGATACTTTTTATAGTTGGAAAGTGCTGAAGTAAAAATAAGTTACACGTTAAAATTCTACCACCCCCATCATCCTCGAGAAGAAAAAAAAATAAAATAAAAGATTAAAATTTTGTTTTCTCTTTATCAACTGCACTATCACAGAATTTAGAAAAATCTGCAGAATTTATGTCAGTCTCTTATTATGAATATTTCTTTTTCAAAAATCATAAATGATCAGCGTGTGAAGCTGAACTTAGCGAGAAGTCACTTTAGATATTAACTGAAAAATTAATTTTACAAATATGCTGACGTCGAAAAACATGACACGAATGACAGCTTGAACCACTATACTATGTGACTATAGGAACCCGCAAACTAGGAATGCAAGATGACAAGTACATTCAAGTAAAGCAAAACAGGCATGACAACACAGTCATGTTTTAATAACGAATCATGGAGGTTCAAGAAATATTTACAATCCGAAAGGCTGTGTGACAATCATATGAAAGTCGAAAACTCCTGGCTTTGACGGAATGATTTCACCTCAGTTTAAAAGAGTCTGTCACTGCCTAAGAGGAGTGAGTCTGTTCTTATTTCCCTTGTCTCTTCTTCATAATATTAGAGAGAAACGAAGCACAAAATAATGTTTTTCTTCTTTATGGTGCAATGTTACGTGTTGTCTGTACTGCAAGGAATGAATAAACTGTACGAGATTAATTACCTCTGTATAATCCACATGGCGTGTTGAGGATATCCAGTACCTCTGTATAATCCACATGGCGTGGTGTGGATATCCAGTACCTCTGTATAATCCACATGGCGTGGTGTGGATATCCAGTATGTTCTGTATCGTGGAATACCTTATGCGGCGTGCACTATATGAAATGAACTAACAGTATGGTCAGCATTGTGAGGATAACTATTTCCATGGTTTGTACGGCGCGAAGTTAGATGTCTATATGGTCTGTATTGCAAGAAATCAAGATCTCCATGGTCTGTATTGTGTGGAATGAATTACCAGAAAATCAGCATAAGTGTCAATATGTTGAGGAAAAAAGAAAAAACAATTCAGAAATTGAGGGTTCTTTACAAATTTTCCATTCCCATGTTAATTTTGACTCTTCTGAGAAAAAAATATTAATATTTTACCTCTCTCTCTCTCTCTCTCTCTCTCTCTCTCTCTCTCTCTCTCTCTCTCTCTCGTGGTGCGAGTACCTTACCAACCTTACCAGACTCAACCCTTGGTAGTAAATGCATCAGTAAAGTTTTGAGCAAAGGTATCCAAAACGAAATAACTATAAACAATATGGTTTAATTACAAACATTTGCGGCTTGAATCTCTATGCTATTTGCATCCATCCTAGATCCTTCAGGTAAAAAATCAATGTGGCAGTGACTTCTTCCCCGTGGAAGTAACTCCTATTAGGAAAAACAGCTTGCTAACAAGGGTCGAATTCTCTCTTAGAAAATAATCAGTAAGAATAAAGTATGACTAAGGATGTACAACAAGTAACGTAGATCACAATAAGAACCTTCGACCCCGTTTAACGGGAACAAACTGAAGGCCAGTCTCAAAAACCTCGTTTCAATCTCGATTCCGTAACGAGCTTCCTGATTGGGTCATACATCACACACACACTGAAGCTGATTGGCTGTCGGCGTTCACCCCAATACACCGAGTAAACTGTGATTTCTGTCTGGTCTCGACACCTACCAACAAAGAGGATAGGTTGGGCAAATGGTCTTGGGGAGGTGCTAATCGTAATCTTGCATGTTGGAGAGGGAAGATGGAACCCAGGGAGAGGCCGGCGACGTTCGAAAAGGAGAATGGGAAAGCGGATAAGGGGTTGAGAGGGCATTGTAAAGAGAGAGAGAGAGAGAGAGAGAGAGAGAAGGTGAGGGTGAGAAGTTAAGGTTTAACGAAAAATGAGAGGAAGCAAGCAAAAGGGCGAGGGCGTAAGAATAAGGAAAATGGGGAAAGAGGAAAAGACGACAATAATAAGGGGGGGGGGATGTATGAGACAGAATAGGGATAAAGGCGAGAAAGTAAGTTCGGAGATTGGAAACCGAGGATTAAAAAAAGAAAAAAAAGGAAAATAAGAAAGCTGGGAA
The DNA here is from genome assembly GCF_015104395.2 of Macrobrachium nipponense. Taxonomy (NCBI): domain Eukaryota; kingdom Metazoa; phylum Arthropoda; class Malacostraca; order Decapoda; family Palaemonidae; genus Macrobrachium; species Macrobrachium nipponense. The sequence continues at coordinate 18,242,722 of NC_061097.1, read as the reverse complement.
TGTTATGAATGACTGCAAATAATATCAAACTGTTGTTACATAAATTCTTACATCTGTCTGTCGGGCCACGGGAACTGAGTAGCAAGACTTTTCCAATGATCACCACACAGTAGACTGCAAATTGCCATAGGACTCTGGCGTGGGTGGCAATGGGTCACAAGGAGGCCAGAGAGACGCCACAGATCTCCGAAGCGGATGTATGAAAATGCATGGCCTGGATACCCAAAAGTGCAGAGGCGTCGTGGCCTTATTCAGCCGTGGCTCCATCCGCGTCCTTAAGGTGGTTACAAAGCTGCAGTCCAGAAGAACCAGCGGCTCTTTTCTTCTTCTCCCTCTTCTTTTCGTCCCTGTGAATCATGTGATTGGCCTTCTTGGAAAAGAAAAACAAGAGGGAAAACGCAGATCTCTTAATCACTGTCATTTTCTTACTCTGTGAATTTTCGAGCGAAGAAATCAGTTTCCTTTACCTTCATTTATTCATTTTATTATACCTGCCTCTTGGATCCCGAACTCGGCCCGAGGCCTTGTTTTCCAAAGCAACAATCCGCGGCGTCCTAACAGTGGGGGCAGGTTATCTAACGTAACTTATTCCAGGATTCGTGATTTTGACAGGCAGTGGGACGGTATTGATGGCAACGCGCGTCCTGATTGGTCACTGGACAATTTGTGGGCGGTCCCCAGGTGCCAACTGATACGTTAATATATTTTTTACCTAATCGAGACTGCTTGTTTTCAGAGTCATTCACAGTTACGAATATTTGGAGAACTCTCGTAAATCACCGTGCATCTCAAAATAGTCGTAATGGGCAATACTGGTCCAGGGATCCTTCCACAGGTTGTTCAAAACCCACAATAACCCTGGAAAAGTATGCCAGCATTGATAAAACAAAAATGTTTCCGTGGACCACACTGGAACTGAAAAGAGCTTTCATAATGTCACAAAGAACGTGATAAAATGTCTGTTCAGCAAGAGCATTTATGAATCGATTTGGATTGAATATAGAATTTAGGCCAAAGGCCAAGCACTAGAACCTATGAGGTCATTCAGCGCTAGAAAAGAAATTGAGAGTAGGTAGGTTAGAAAGGTGTAACAGGAGGAAGACCTCTCAGTTGCACTATGAATTAATTGTTAGGAAAGGGTGGAAAGTAAGATGGAAGAAAGTGAATATGAAAGAGGATACAGTAAAAGGCATGCAAGGGGTCGCAGCTAGGGGCCGAAGGCACACTGCAAAGAACCTTCAGTGATGCCTACTACAGTGCACCGCATGAGGTGCACTTTATGGCTCATACTATATTAATGAGAGCGTCCTTAAGTCACACAGGGTCCGGGAATAGCTTTCATGTGTCGAGCTAATTGAATATTTTTTTTAAATTCCATTTATAATTCTGGGGCCACACTGAACTTGAACGGACCATTCTTTGTTTAAAAAAGCTTTTATGGGTCATTCCACAAAGGATAGAGTTTTTACACATGATTTTGGGTTCCAAGAGCTATTCCATGAATACTTCTGGGTCTCAGTAGCTATCACGGTTCATTCTGGATTTGGGAGCTTTCATGAATCATTCAGACCAGAATCTTTTATCTATTATTCTAGATAAAAAGTTTCCTTGTTCTTTCTCAACCCTAAAGAAATATTCTTGATTACTGTGACCTGGAAAGAGAGCTCCTGTGAATTATTTTGGTCTACAAAGAATTTTTGATATCGTTCCAGAACCAGAGCTTTCAAAAGTCCTGGAAGAACGTTCGTATATTAGTCTGGGTCAAAAAACGAGCTTCCCGAGCTCTAAATTGGTCCGTAAACCCTTTGGCTACTGCATAACACACAGAAAAATAACCAGTTCAAGAAAAGATACCCACTAACATATAGGTCGCAGAAAAAAAAATCAAGACAAAAGAGTGATTTTGCTGTTTCGTTTCAGGAGAAACCCAAACTACAAAGTCGGAAAAAAAAAAACGAAAACAAAAAGCAAAAAAGTAGCTCTACTGTTGCGAAAACTAACAAACAAACAAAGGGCAAAGCAAAACGGCGCAGCGCCGTAGTTTCAGTGTGAGTCATGCAGTATTAGACCTTGCCATCACTCATGGTAATTAGGGAAATAAATATGCAAGTCTCAGTACCAGTGGTATGCGTCTCTGTTAGACACTGGGTGTACCTGAGGAGAAGGGGAGTATAATCAAAGACACAGTGTACCTGAAGAGAAGGGGAGTATAATCAGTGCTTGTTGCAGCGGAGGACCGATTGCCCTTGATTAAAATACGGCTGTCTCGTTACATAAAGCTGATTATATGATGCATATATTTCTCAACAGGTACAGAAACACGAGCTAGTTTGTATGATTCATGTGATGAGTATATTTCTCGGTAGTGACAGTAACACAGTCTA
>NC_061097.1:18230338-18235338 GCF_015104395.2 Macrobrachium nipponense | reverse complement strand
TATATATATTATATATATATATATATATATATATATATATATATTTTATTATATATATATATATATATATATATATATATATATATATATATATATATATAATATATATGATATATACGTATATAGAGGCGCTCAAGGTTGATACGACAAAGAAGAATTAACAAACAGACATTCAGACAGGCAGTTAAACGATCGTTTTTTACGAATTTCTCCACGCCCCACCCGCCCCCCAAAGACACAGATCCCCTTCGGAGGGGGGGGGAGGTGGGTGGAGGGTGTGTGGGAGAGGGAGGTGTTTATCGGGTGTACTGTGGATTTAGAAACGGACCGGCGATGGATGGATTGGATGTCGGTGCAATTTCACGCTCAAGGTCATCGGTTGTCCAGAGATGTCTATTGGGGAGGCTTTCCATTATGACTCGCTTATGCCAGATTTCTGTCTGTTCTTCATTTCTCTCTATATAGTCTTTCATCTTTTTCTTTGTATCTGTTCTATTATTATTCGCTTATCATCTGCCTTTCTAATTTTCGTTCTTTTAATGCGTTTCTTCTTATCAGTCGTCGTTCATCGTCGTTTCTTTTTCTACGCTTTCAATCGTTTTGTTTTTCATTGCCGTTCTTCGTTTTTATAGTCATTAAATTCTCATTTGTTGCTAAAATCCAGTTGATGTGAGTGAATGGTTTTTCTTCACCACGGTGTTCATTGCCTACTTTTCATCCACTCTCTGTCTTTTTTTATCTCGTCTATTTTCTCTCTCCCACCAATCTACAATGGTTCTTTCTATATTTATATATATTTATTATATATAATATATAGATCTATATATATATTATATATGTATACATATATTACACATTCATAATTATACATTTATGTGTGTGTATATAGGAAGAGTTCTTGCAGATTGGTGGAAACTAGGAAATAAACGATAAAACAAAAATACAGAGTGGAAGAGAAAAAACTACTAAAAAGAATGGGCAGTAGGAACGACTGGTGAATAGCGAATATAATATATATATATATGTATATATAGTATATATATATATATAATTATATTATATATATAATATATATAATATATATTATATATAGATTATAATATATTATAAATAAAGTTTTTTTTTTGCCACGAAGGAAAAAATGAAAAAGCGAGATAGCCAAGTACTTTCGGTCCTGTTCGGACCCTTTACTGAGGCAAACTGATTTTACAAAGAACAACATAGTCAAAAGAAGGCTTAATATACAAACTGACACTACCAGATTAGCCATAAGGGCGATTTTCACCTCTACAGAAAGGAGGAGTCGCCAGAGGCTAGCCACACCTTGAAGGATACCCGCAGTAAACAAGTGATTCTTCCAGAAAACAGTACATTTTGAAAAAAACACGGTGGGAGCATATACAATTTAATATCATGAATTTTTACACAAATTTTCCCAACAAAAATTATTATTAATGAAAAGACGAAAGAAAATATAAATAATATATATATATATATATATATATATATATAATATATATATATGTGTGTATATATATATATATATATATATATATATATATATATATATATATATAATATATATATATCGAGCAAGAGAAAGAGGGGGGAGAGTATATATATATATATATATATATATATATATATATATATATATATAATCTGTTATTATTCGCTTATCACCAGTCGTTCCTACTTTCCGTTCTTTTTAGTAGTTTTTTTGTATAAAATGCTTCACAGATTTCTATTTATCTGCACATATTTACTTATGTCAAAGGAGGACATATAGGACAAATAAAATGAAAGGACTGTGGGGTAAACAAACACATGCAAATACACTTGCACATTCGCCATCCACAAATCACCTACGTACAAGAGATTTGAAACAACTAACCCATCATACATTCTTATCTTGGTTTCCTAAATTCTCCAGATCATGTTCACACAATGCTGAGTTTCCTGCTTAACCATTCTACTGTCAAATGAAACCTTTGACTCCATTTTCCCATCAACCATATTCCTGGTTCACAGTTACCCACATAGCCTTACTCTTGCTTATGTCTAATCACATACATTTTCAAATTCTTTCTCACACCTCTGAAGATTCTCGTCACTATCCCCAATCAGTACTGTACCGTCAGCGAAAATCAACCATTCCACATAGCGTTCGCTATCAGAGAATACTTTGTCGCAGGCAATTTCTACACATCATGTTACTCTCACGCCAACAAACTCAAACGCATGCTTCTTTCCCTCAGAAATCATCCCTGCTGCAATAAAAGTTATGCCCCTATAATTCTTACAGTCCCCTCCATCACCTTTATCCTTATAGAAAGGAACGAATTATTTATCTCACACTTTCCTGTGGAGCCTATCCCTTATCTAGACAATACCCCACACACTACTGTTCCGCCACTCAGCCCCACTTTCACCACCATACACTCCAATATCTACTACAGTAACTTGCAATCTCAGCATATCATAAGTGTCTTTCCATTTACTTTGCCTCTTCATTGACCTTATGTCCTCAGTCTTGACATCCACCAGCATTCTTAACTCACCTTAATACACTCATCTCTCGCATCATTCAGCGCTGCCTTCCTTCTCTTGTCTTCATTCAACAAATTTTCTAAATACTCCAGTGACCCAGGAAAATATTCTACTCAGAAAAGCATCCTTCTCTCTCTATTTACTTGTACAAGAACATCTTTGTTCTGAAGTTCTTGCTCACTCTCCACTTCCTCTTTTCACTACATAATTTCTTTTCCGCCCTCACCTTCTTCTTGACCCATTTATTCATCTGCCTATTCTCCTGCACACATTTAATCTGAGTCTTGCAACTACATTTCAAATGATCAATTTTTTTTTTATCCTCACTACACTTCTCATTTCTTGTTCCCACTTCTCATTCATTATATTCCCACTTCTCAGCCTCTTAAGTTGACAAAAACTCTCTGTAGACTCCGTAACCAATACTGGAATCTTACTCTGTAGACTCCGTAACCAATACTGGAATCTTACTCTGTAGACTCCGTAACCAATACTGGAATCTTACTCTGTAGACTCCGTAACTAGTACTGGAATCTTACACACTTGACTCCAACTTTCGTTACACACTTGTCATATACTCCAACTTCTGTGTCTTTAACCAAAGCCATTTGTAACCCAATTTCTCCTTAAATAAAGATCTCACTCCTTCCTTATCAGAGTAACTTGTCTTACATACCCTTGCAGCAGAATTTTCAACCATTCCTCTAAAAACTGAGTTTCTATCTGTCGTAACTTTTACTTCAACCAAATAATGATGAGATAAACCTCTTGTCACTCCTATTCCCATCACTGCCTCCATTCTCCATTGATCAATGCAGAATTCTAGCAAGTCTTTTCCTTACCATTTTCTCTTTCCAGAGCGCACTAGTTATACTTTCCTTTGGCACACATTGATGTCCTGCAGTCAAGGGTGTTTCCAAAGTCATTTCCTCAAGACCAACCCCCTTTTCATTATCCTAGGAACTTCATACTTCCGGCAGTGCTATCTATTTCCCTGCCACCTGTCTTTGTAGTTAAATCACCAGCACAAATCACCAAGGTACCTCACAAAAATATATATAATATTATATATATATGTGTGTGTGTGTGTGTGTGAGTGCCTGTGTTTGTGTGTGTGTACCTTATCATTTAATTATGCGCCTGGTTGTTAATCGAAAGTGGTAGGTTGCAGAAAGGGTGATAAAGGTAATCAGGCTAGGAACCTCATTACAAAAGACTTTTTTTTAGAAACGGGAGTTGAATAACCATTAGAGCTAACCTCTCCAAAGAAAAAAGATTTATAGTTTACACACACACACACACACACACACACACACACACCTGGGTGTATTTTGATTTTATTTATATAGATTTTTGGCATTATGACAAGCACTGGGGCAACTAAGGCCATTCAGCACTGAGACGGAAATTGACAGTAAAAGGTTTGAAAGGTGTAACAGGAAGAAAATCTCGCAGTTGCACTATAAAACAATTGTTATGAGAGGGTGGACAGTAAGATGGAAGAAAGAGAATATGAAAGGAGGTACAGTATGAGGAATGAAAGTAGTTGCAGCTAGGGGCCGAAGGGACGCTGCAAAGAACCTTGAGTAATGCCTACATTAAACCGAATGAGGTGCACTGACGGCACTACCCCCTTACGGGGGTGCGTGGGTGTAAACCACGAGTATATATATGTTTTCTTTGGAGGGGTTAGTTCCATTGGGTATTCAATTCCCATTTCAAGACAAGTCTTATGTAAGGAGGTTCCTAGCTTGATGGCCTTTCTCAACCTTTCTGCAACCTACCACTCTCGATTAAGAATCGAGCGCTTAATTCAATGATGAGGTCAACAGAAGCACGATGGATTTATCAGAAAACGGACACAAGTCATTTCCCTCCCCTTCCGTAGTCTCTAAAATGACAAGCATAAGGCCCCTGCCTACTTTCAGTCCTACCCTCGTCTCTCCTTTAAGATAAGCATCGCAGCCACAAGAGGATCATCTAACCGATCTCCAGATACAGCATCCAGTGTAAGTCAAGCCCACGCTGGCCAATAAGAAGAAGAAAAAAAAACTTTAAAAAATAACAAGTATGCATTATCTGTCCATCTTCGACAGAATGTAGGATCAGATTATCTCCCACCTAATCGCCCTGATTAGCTAATTAGGCGATTCATTGGCCCCGGCAATCACTGCCCGGGAGAATAATTTGCGCAACTACCGCCGTCGTAAATGATGCCTTAATAACCACCCATCGTAGGTGCCAAAACAAAGTCTACGAAACTCACAGCTGAAACCAGGCGTCATTTATCAGAAAGAGGAAAAAAAAAAATGAATAAAAAACTTAAAAAAATAATTTTTGCCACGAGGCCCAATTATTCAACTTTAGTTAATTCAGGCAAATTACATATGCAGAGCACTTGCGTCCCCCAATTAACCTTTGATTACAAGACTTCTATTAAATGGCTCGCA
>NC_061097.1:18215982-18229838 GCF_015104395.2 Macrobrachium nipponense | reverse complement strand
TTGAAGGGTGACGGTGGTAATTCGAAGATTTATAGTCTGTCTATAAAAGCGAACCTTGACTCCAGATTTCCTGTACTTTATAGATGCCCCGACAACCACTCCTTCCATTTCCTTATTCAAGCTTCTTTATGTTTGGCTCTAAATTCTCGCTGAGTTTCAGTTCTCTTCCCAAACTTCCATTTTTGCTTGTCATCATATTCCGTTTCCCTCCTCCACCTCCCCCCCCCCCCCCCCCCCCCCCCCCCCACCCCCCCCCCCCCCCCCCCCCCCCCCCCCCCCCCCCCCCCCCGCCCCCCCCCCCCCCCCCGCCCTTTCATCTCATTCTTGTTCTCGTCCACATTCTACACTCCTATTCCATTCTATCTTGGATCGTTTCCATGTTCACCATTCTACCGTGAAAAGTGTATGCAGAGGTAAGAGTTTGTTAAATATAAATTGCTTTACTCGATTCTTTTGAAACCATAGGAAATAACTGCAATGGAAAAAAGATTAAAATAAAAAAAAAGAAACACAATGATAAAATGAAATTAAAATAAAAAAAACACTATGATAAAATGAAATTCAAACAAAAGAAACACTATGATTTAATGAAATAATAAAAAAAACACTATGATAAAATGAAATTCAAACAAAAGAAACACTATAATAAAAATAAATAAAAAAAACACTATGATTAAGCGAAATTAAAACCGGAGAAACTATGATACAATGAAATTCAACCAAAAGAAACACTATGATAAAATGCAATTAAAAAAACTATGATTAAACGAAATTCAACCTATGATAAAATAAGATTAAAATAAATGTTACTTTGATGAAACTTACATTCAAGCAAAGAACGCCCACTAATAAAAAAAAATCGTAGAAAAGAATATTGAAAAAATACGTTTCGAACGAATGAATCACACTGCCTGAAGAGAGGTTCACAATAATGAATCACACCTGAAATATTAAAATTCAAAGGAAAGATTCATAATGAAAAAAGTAAGATTCAAAGGGAAGATTCTGAGAGAGAGAGAGAGAGAGAGAGAGAGAGAGAGAGAGAGAGAGAGAGAGCAATTTAGGCAACAAAAGACAGATCAAGAGAGAAAGAGAGAAAAGGAGAGCGGGAGTGGGTATGCACCCCCCACACATTCTTCTCCATCCCGAAGCGAGGACTCCTCCCTCGGATAATGCTATCGCCCTAAATAAGAAATATGATTTTCAGTTAGTAGGTTTCTTTGCGCAAATGAGAAAATTATTCTCGCAGAATGAAACCGCCTCATCTCCTCTCATTTCCCGAATGAGGCCCCGTGTTTTCTTCCGCGTCAGGCATAAGTCATCTCCTTAACGCGGGAAGGAATCGCTTGTTCTTCTTCTGCTATTTTCACTTTTCTTTTATTTCCTTTGGCCTTTTGCTCATGCTCCGACGCCGCCGTTTTTGTTCCAAATCTGATTTTCGTCTTGGCTCCTCCTCCTCCTCCGCTTTGTTTTGCTTTCGTTGTCTGGAGATCAAGTCGTCTATTCAAACGAGTATACGAAGCTTTTGCTCAGGCAAAAACATTGGTGGCTTTCTTCTCTCGGATGAAAACATTTGTTACCTCTATTTTCTGATCTCACCTTTAACAACAACAGCCTGATTGTCCCAGATTGTCCCATATTCTCTATTTGTTCTGTTTTTTTTTTTTTCATATAATTCCTTTCTCCGTTCTAAAATAGATATGTTACTTTCTTACTTACTATAATATGTTTTCTAGCTGAGTTTTCGGTTAATAGACGTGCAAGGTTAGTCACGCGAAAAAAACTCGTTCCTGTTTGAGGGGTGTGCTAAAAGGTTGCACGTCTTTAGTACAACACTTGAAAATGGCAATTTTAAATCTTTCGGGATATAATGACGTAGAGACTTCTTCATCCCTGAGTTTTTCCTTCGGTTTGTTTGTCAGAAAATAATTTCCTTCAAACTATGATCTCAATTCTTACAAAAAATTTCACCCAAGATGGCCTTCGCGAATAGTTCACCCAAGATGGCCTTCGCGAATAGCAGTAAGGGTTAAGATTTTGTGATATCCGGATTTAGATAAGGGACCTATTTGGGGGAAGGGGCAGATTGCTACGCAATCCAAGGATATTTGGTCCTCGAAAGTTCTTGTTAGATAGAAAGAAATACGAAACGAAGAACAAATTCCAAAAATATATAACGCCTATCAAGATGTTACTCTAAATGTGTAAAGATTCGGTTATCACTGGATACTACCAATTACATTTATGAAATTAATTAGGTTTCCTTTTTATTTAATTATTTCAAATCTACCAAACTGGGAAGTGGCACTAGAATTTCTAAATGATTTGCGGCTTGATTCTTCTACTTTTATTTTAGAAATTTTCCTACTCTGAACCCAATTTCGAAGTTCTGCTCCGAAGTTGTCCCACAGAGTTTAAACTTACGGTCTCTCTCACAGAAATTGTTCTCCTGACTTCACAGTTTCTCAGTTCTCTCCTCGACTTTATCATATAGTGTTCCCAATTTCGAAGTTCTGTTTTCGAAACTTTCCGAGTGCATCCCCAATTCTGAAGGTTAATTATGAAACTTCCATTTTGTTGGAAACTGCCCGACTGTGTTCCCGATTTCGAGTCTGTTTTTGAAACTGTTAATTCCAAAGCTGCATTCGAGACTTTGCTATGCAAGAAATGCATCTAGACAAATATTAAGAGCACTGATAATTACGCATTAATACAGCGGGGTTAATTTATGCATAATCAATTTGGAGATCTTTACCAAGCTTAACACTTAGTTCATGTAGAGAATAATTATCTCTTGTAACCATCAGTGGAAGACAAAACAAAACAAAAACCTACTTTGTAATATACTCCTATGTATCTTGTCATTATTTACTTAAACAGTCGATAAGAAAGCAGGATTCTACTTAAATTGCTATTTGATATAATAAAATATTTTCCAATGTCATTGTACTGTCGCCATTGGCGTATTACAATAACAATGTTTTCTAAGCCAAACAATGAAGGGTCATTTAGAAACTACGATTTTTGGGATTTTATGTTTTGAAGGTCTACCACCGTATTTCTAAATGTGAAGATGCTGGGAGAGAGAGAGAGAGAGAGAGAGAGAGAGAGAGAGAGAGAGAGAGAGAGAGAGAAGGGGGGTGGTATTTCATTAACAATCATTATACGTTAAATACAGAGAGAGAGAGAGAGGGGTGGGGGGGTTGGTACTTCATTAACAACCATTATACGTTAAATTCAGAGAGAGAGAGAGAGAGAGAGAGAGAGAGAGAGAGAGAGAGAGAGAGAGAGAGAGAGAGAGAGAGAGAGAGTTAATTCATTAACATCATCATCCTTTCAATATTGAGACAAACAGACGGAGACGTAATTTATACTGGGAGAGAAAGAGTGGAAGGCACTTCACTGAAAAACAAAGTACCCTAAATCCTGAGAGAGAGAGAGAGAGAGAGAGAGAGAGAGAGAGAGAGAGAGAGAGAGAGATGAAGCCATTCTCAAATCGCTTTTATTTTCGGAGTCTGAGTTAGTTTTTGATATATCATCGCCGGCACATGCATATTAATTATCCTACTCAGTTATTTATATGCAAATCTATCATGATGACGTCATTATTATGCGAGGAGCGTAACCACTTTTTTTTCGTTTTTTGCTCGAATATTTTACGATTTATTTTTTTTCAGTGTTTAGGGTTTGGTTAAATTATTTATAAAAGGAATGTGGAGTTTCTATCATGTTGTAATTGCTGCTTCCGCCATTATTGTTTAAAAACAATATGAACATCAAGTAAAAAAGTACATTAAAATAAAAACACTAATAGCATGCGATTGTTTGTAGTTTCATCCTTATTATTATTAATGCTATATTGCTAATACCACAACCATTTTTCCTTAAATCATTATGATCCAATAATTACAATTAATACTATTCTGATATCTAGTTTTCTGTAAAATGAAAATATCAAGATGGCTTTGTCTGTCCACCCGCACTTTGTGTGTCCACTCTCCAATATTAATCATTACGAAGGCTAGAGGGCTGCAAATTGATATGTTGATCATCCACCCTACAGTCTTCAAACATACCAAATTGCAGGCTGTAGCCTCAATGGTCTTTTATTTTATTTATGGTTAAATTTAGCCATAATCGTGCGTCTGGCAACGATATAGAACAAGCCACCACCGAGCCCAGTTAAAGTTTCATGGGCCGCAGTTCATACGTCATTATACCGAGACCACCGAAAGATAGATCTATTTTCGGTGGCCTTGTTTATACGCTGTATAGAAAACTCGATTGCGCTGAAAAGACTTCGTCACATTTTTAACCTATCTTTGATAAAGATACCAAATGTTACGATTTAAGAAAAATAAGCATATATGCGAAAGCACAAACACATTATACACACATCTATATATCACAAATGCGAGAATGTAATCAATCTCAAAAGGATACTCCATTTAATACTTCAGCCCTCCTACGCAGGCAAGTGGTTTAGACAGACTAGTCGTCAGTCAATCGAATTGATGAAAGACTAAAAATCTATGAAAACAATCAGTCAAAAGATCAGATAATTACTCATTCAAGTGAGTTAATAAGACGGCTCATCCGTCTCTTAAAGCAACTGACAATAGGTTGGCCAGAGGAGCCACTGTAAAGACATAACATAGTTTGGAAAAACACTGCACATTCGTTTTTGTAGCTTTTTTCCCTCACTGTCACATTACTTTACAAAGCAGACACCTGAGTTCTGATACAAGTTTCTAAACACTGTTTTTCAGAATGAGGTAGTTAGCCCACTGAAAGTCCCCCAACCCCTTCTGACCAGATAGTCATTGGAGCTTTCATAAGTTGTCTCCAGCCAAAAAATAACAAGCAGCCAACACAGCTGATCGAGAAATCAGCAAGACAGAGAACGTGCCTGTCAATTCATCAGCGGACGGACATTACCTATCCTAGTATTAATCAAGTTATATTGTAGATATATGGCTATGCAAAGACAAAAATGTGCATGGACATTTGATTATTATAAATAAAATTAAAGCTTCCATTATACGTAACCAAAGAGATATTACAATAATTTCAAAAGACAAAATAACTAAGCTTTTGTTGCAATCTTTTGTAAATAATTTATTGAATGAAAACTTGAAAAAGTACCATCAAACCCAACTTGGCTTACCTTCACTGATTGTCACTACTAAAATGCATGAATAACGATTATGTAATATGCAATGTTAAAGGACGCAATCCAATTTTAAGGATTTCTGTCTGGTTAGGACTTGGAAAAGCCCTTATCATATCAAAGATAAGACATAAACCTCCTCTTTAACACAGGATGAACATCGTAGGCCCTTTCGTCAGTGGAGGACAGGACATGAGAATATGTATGGCTGTATGGATGTATGCATGTGTGTGTGAATATGCACAAAATATCTAGTTAGAGCTGAATAAATATAAATTATGAACAAACACACACATTAATATGAATCATAAGTGTGTGTGTGTGTGTGTGTGTGTGTGTGTGTGTGTGTATGAGAGAGAGAGAGAGAGAGAGAGAGAGAGAGAGAGAGAATAGGTTCCTCTCTCTCTCTCTCTCTCTCTCTCTCTCTCTCTCTCGCGCGCCCTACGAGCCCCTCATAACATGCTTGCAGGAGACGTCCCTAATTTGTTTGCGGCAAACAACCAATTTATCTTGGGTCTTGTTAAGATCAGCGGTGCCGATGATTACGGCCCACGGTAATTACCAACCGTTTGTCTTTTCGGCCTTGTTGTTACAGCAGAGGGAAGACCCATAATGACTTGGCGCATACAAAAATGGAGAATGGAGCTCCTATCGGGTGACTAACCACATCAACTAGTGCTATAACAACTACATCAAAGATGATGTGACTTACTAGAGTGACTTACACGATCAAAAGTGACTTAGCATAAAAAAAACTACATATAACAGCTATGTCCAGGTTTAGTGAATTTAGAATAAATAAAATAAAATAATAAAATATATATATATATATATATATATATATATATATATATATATATATATATATAGACTACTGCAATAACATCAAACAAGCGCAACAATGACCCTGTAAACAAAATTATAAAGTATTGAAAGAACAGAATTAAGTTACTTCCAAGTGACTAACTACTTAACACTGACAACGCAAGCAACAACTGCCATAATGACAAGGTGACTTGGTGAAAAAAAAGCGGATTTAGGAAAATAAAAGTATCACTACCATCAGCGACTGATTTTTTTAATACATACTGGCGTCATACAGGTATGAATATCGATACCAAAATATAACATTTAATAAATTAATTTATACGAAAAAAATATTAGTTGCTAAGGTAAAAATAATAACCACCAAAAGTGTCTACCAGCCTCAGCAGCAATAATTACAACAATTCAAATAATGTTAATAAAGAATGATGAAAACAATTATATTCGTATTAAAACTTTAACAACTAGGAACGTAGGGCATGTAATAAAACTGCAAAGAAATTATATATATATATATATATATATATATATATATATATATATTATCTATATATATATATATATATATAGAGAGAGAGAGAGAGAGAGAGAGAGAGAGAGAGAGAGAGAGAGAGAGAACCGGCGGTTATTTATAAAATCTTAACCAAAATATAGAGTAAATGTCCTTGGAAAATTAAAATTAAAAAGGCCCAATTGAAGAAAATCGATCAAAAAATTGGGAAAAGATCAAAACTAAATCCGCGTCTAAACAATGGCGCAAAAAAAAAAAAAACCTTAGTACATCTAAGATTCGGAGAGGGTAATACAACAAACAGCAGAAAATCGCTAACATTCGGTCTTGAGTATTTGCCACAAAATTAGTCTCCTTTGAAATATCAACTTATGAAAAGGTTTAGCACTGGTGATTTTAACGCTTGCATGAAAGTTATCTTTTAAAGTTGGTGGAGTCTAGCAATTATCCTGGGGCATAACCGGTTAAATGTATTTAATTTGCATTCTCTCTCTCTCTCTCTCTCTCTCTCTCTCTCTCTCTCTCTCTCTCTCTCTCTCTCTCATGTCTCGGTCTTCACTTTCAAGATATAAAAAAATGTATGGTAAAGCGTGATTTCCAACCAATAAATATAAAGTTACCTACTGAAAATAAGAAAATATTAATGTAAAAGAAAATATTAATGTAAATACTGTGAAATGAACCTCAGTCTTCTCATGAAAAATACAGTGGCTCCTCACTTGTCGGGATGACCATTTCTTTCTTCCGTCAGGCCAATAGGTTACCAAAGACGACTAGAGAGCCTGAACATGTATGGCTTAGGTACATGACGATTGCAAGCACAACTAATAGAAACATTCAAAATATTGAAAGGCATAACAAAAGTGGACAGTAACCTATTTACGTTAAACGAAAACGGAAACCAGACAAGAAATAATGGATGGAAACTCGAACTGAAGAGATACAACACATCCCATTGTGGGAACTTCTTCACATACAAGATATGTGACACATGGAATCAACTGCCACCAAAGTTGTCAACAGCAACAGTGTGGAAGAGTATAAAAGAAAGCTAGACAAGATCATTAGGGCACTGTGAATGAACAGTAAAACCTGCTCCTAGAGATAAGTGAGCACACGATGTCTCCTCGGATGGACTAATAAGTAAGTCTTTGAGACATCCTAGTCCTTGTAACACTCTCTCTCTCTCTCTCTCTCTCTCTCTCTCTCTCTCTCTCGCTGTTTTAGCCTGAGGGCTACCATTTTCACTCTTTCTTCCTCTTTCTACATAGATATCTGTTGTATTCCTAACAGAGTAGATACATAAAGCAAAAAAGAAGTGTTCCCCTCTCTCTCCCTCTCCTTCCTTAAAGGTTACTACTAAACTAGATGACCAAAGCACAGATTACTCAGGTTTATTTTTCTTTTTTTTAGCTTCTCAATAATTATTTCTTTTTCTATTTCTCTTAATATCGATTACCAAATTGGACCTGCATATATCACTGCTGAGGATCCCCTAATTGTCATGCAATTATGGCTAGGAGTCACAAATTCTATCTCAACTCTCAAGTTCCATTATCGAGCTGACGTGATATTACAATTCGTTTAGTTTTTTTTTCTTTAGCGCCTTTCTTCTGCCATTTGTTGTTATGCTGGTGTGTTCCATTAGCCATTTGTTGCTTGCCAATTAAAGGCTGAAGTGGCCAATATCGAACGGTCTAGAAGGACGCCATTACTTCAGACAGTTTAGAGTATTACCGAAGTGCAAAACTTGGAAGAATAACACTGTGACGATCGGTAACATTAAATTGAGTAAAATATGGACTTCAGGCCAAAAAACAAGCACTGGGACCTATGAGGTCATTCAACGCTGAAACGGAAACTGACAGTAAAAAGTTTGAAAGGTGTAACAGTAACATGAGGAAAACCTCGCAGTTGCACATTTGTTAGGAGATGGTGGAAAGGATGATGGAAGAAAGAGAATATGAAAGGAGGTACAGTATAAGGAACGAAGGAGTTTGCAGCAAGGGGCCGAGGGCAGGCTGCACAGAACCTTAAGTAATGCCTACAGTGCACTGCATGAGGTGCACTGACGGGGCTAGCCCCCTACGAGGACTAACATTGAAGCACTCGTACCCTACTACGGGGAGTACCATTAAAGCACCCATATTACACGGACTGGGGCATGTGGGGCATTTCACTAGCGTTTCGTTCGGTGTTTATTGGCAATGGAACCTGAAGTATGTACTGTTTCGAGAGCAAATCCTGTTTCATACGTTTGGGCACTACCACTGAGGCAGACTTGTTCAAGTAACACAACTCTCATGGTTTTTACTTCGAATGAGTTTTGTACATAAGGAGGCGATTCCCGTGCTATTTCATATTTCAAAAAGCTTCAAAATCATCTATAGATTGGAGAATCAAATCCACAGGTATGTATATATACATATATTTCAATATAAATCTCTACAGAAAGCTAAAGGGAATATGTTCGATTCCCCCTTTTCAATCACACTGAAAAGGGGAATTGAACATATTCCCGTGAGCTATCTATGGAAATTTATCTTTAAACAAATGTACATATACTTAACTGTGGATTTGTTTCTCCATTTGAAGACTAATGCTAGTATGAGTAATTTTCTTATCTCGTTTATTACGGCCAATCCCTTTGTAGACGAATATGGAGTAGAAGAAAAAGTGCTTGTCAAAAAAAAAATGCAAATGAGTAATATTCAAGGCATGAAATAAAGTAACATCACAGAAAAAATGTTTCTTAACTCCTTGCCTGTGTCTGTGTCTATTCTGGTCTGTGGGCGGCGTTTGTCTGCGCGTCTGACTGACCTACTACAATCTGTAAACTGCCTTCGTCTGGTCTTTCTTCATCTCCCCGTAAAGCGCGTTCGTACCAAGGTAAAGAGTTGTGTGAGGATCATTTATTATTTCATAGACTAAAGGTGTCTCAAGAAGCTCAGATCAATTTATTTTCATTAACCGCTGTTTATCATGTTACTTTGTCAAGTAATATTTCTTTATGGAGTTGTATTTAATGTCTCTTTATGAAGTACTCATATGCTTACAGAGTCTTCAAATGTTTGTTTAACGGAGTCTGGATATGCTAACTTTTAAAGGTTGAGCGAATTTTGTTCAACTGAATTGGTTGTGTGTTTATTAAGTATGGCACGTGTTTAGTTGAAATACTCAGTCTATAAGGCACTGACATGTGTGTTCCTCCTGAAATAAGTGTCCTATAAAGGAATGATATGTTTTTAAGCCTTGAAATTACCTTTTAAAATGATTAGTAAACATCAATTAAAAATGCGCCAAGATTAAATGATAGAGACATGAATATTCGCAATGAAAAATAAATTCAAATATCTTTAGTTTACTTATCTTTAAAAACCAGATCAATTTACAAAGCTTATAGGGCTAATTTTCTACGAGCTAATCAGATTTTAAAAAACTTCAATATTATTTTATATAAGGAGATTAACCTACTAAAGCTTCAAGTGACAACCCTTTGCAAACATTTCAGCTTACAAAGCCTGAAATAAAGCACTCTATAAACAAATTAGCTTACCAAGCCTCAAATGAGAACCACTGACAAAATGACTAGCATACAAAACTTGAAGCGATAACCATTTACATGGATATTAGCTTACAAAGCATAGCTTGAAGTACTAACCTTTTAAGTGCAACTTAAGAAGAAAAGAAAAATATTACAGTTACTATGAAATCCATTTGTAAAGCTTAGAGAGATAGCCCTTTACAAATCAATCAGCTTTTAAGTCCCTAACTGGTTATCGTTACGCTGAACAGTAAGTAGAGTCCGTCTACAGATCACGTTTAACACAAAATTGCATGAAAAATAAAAACTTACAAAAGACCAGCAACAGATAATGGCTTTTCAAAAATTCCCAAATTAATCTACATTAGGCACCCAGAGAAAGACAGAAGGTGAGTAATAATCACTCAATATTCTACATGATTAATGGCAATTGTTAATTCGCAAAGCTAATGAGACGAAAAATTAACCAGCCATAAATGGCAGTTCAGTATAAGCAGCCATTTATATGTGTCAAATGATAAATCTGAATATGAAAAAAGTTTACCGAGACATTGTCAATACATTTTAGCACCTTCATAAATTTTTCTCCGGTCAGGGAGTATATATATTATATCTATAAAGTTGGAGGTGGCCCGTGTGGGATTGACACGGGGAGATACGATGTAGATTGTGTGGTGTTAATAACAGTGCCTTAGTAGCCCATCTGATCCGGCATCTCTAAAAGGCAGGATCTCTTGTTTTTGTTTGGCGTTCATTTATCATCGGGAGAACCTAAGTAGTTACATATAAGAATATAAGCGGTTACTTATCACGCTAATTAGCCCAGGGAGAATTGATCAAAACGAACGAATGCAAAGGTAAAGGAAAAAAAGATAGCAGTGGCGTCGGTCATGGCATGCTTTACTGCAAATGAGATGGTTGATTTTAATTGTTTACCAGATTGCTGGGTACGATTTGACTCGGGGAGAGAGAGAGAGAGAGAGAGAGAGAGATCCTGGTATGACTAAGCCTAGGAACGAGATGCAACGTCACAAATGTTCTCTCGCGGGCTAGCATGCTGCATATTCAACAGACCGGGAGATATGACGTAGCGAAGGGGGTAAGTTCAATTTCGGGTCGTGGAGAGCTCCCCGTTTTCTGGTACAGCTGAATTGTCTTAAGATCCACGCTGCTCGATGAGCGCAAAGATCACTTCTTTTATGAAACTGGCCATGTGTCAAAAAAAAAAGGATGTTAAAAGAAGTTGTAAAGTTGTGGGGTCAAAAATGAGACGAAAAAGAGAAGAATAAGTGATATTTGCATAAGACAGTGCTAAGAGGCGATTGTAAAGAGAAACTGCTGAAGCTAGCAATGAGTCTGAGAGTGGTTGTACTAAATGAAAGTTGTAGTCCAATATGTGGCTTCACCTGGCCCTTTTTATCAGTCCGTTAAAGTGTGTCTGAAATTTTTTTTTATTTTGTAATGGCATACTTTATATATAAATAAATAAAAATAAATAATATATATATATATATATATATATATATATATATACTTATATATATATATATATATATATATATATATAATATATATATATATATTATATATATATAGATATACACTTACATACATACACAAAGTACCATTGAAACATAGTAGTAAATATTTATACAATACACAAGTTTGGAGGTGGGCTCACACCCTGCTATTAAAACTACAGTTACTGAACCCTATACATTTTACCATTTTCTTCAAATAAACAAATTAAATATGCACATTTCTAGGCTGCTAATCATATTCTTACTAAAGCTTTTTAAAAAAATTAGATTCTAATATTTCTTTCTAACAATAAGATTAAGCAGCGTTTAACACCTGCCAGGCAGAAACCATGAACGAAAATTGCACTATCCCATGCATATGATATACATTTTACATTCTTTTCTATTCTGTTTTCATGCTCTGCTATTCTGTTTTCCAAGATAATCAGGTTGGACCAGTATAAACATTCTATCTAAATTTATTGGGATTTCATATAAACATCTTTCAGTATTGCCTGGAGAGCTCAGAGAGGGATTTCTTTTATGTTATTTTATTGTTATTAAATATACCAGGTGAATTATAACTAAGTAAATGGGGGATACCTTTAATACCTACTGTATGGGGGTACAAACATTTTTATAACTATTCCATTATATTTCTCTTAAAATATCATTAAAATCATTTTTGTCGTTATTAACGCATTGCATTGCCTAATACAAATGCAGGATATTTCTTGCCTGTATTCCTAATTACATCTATTTCATTATCAATATATTCAGTAGTACATATACGTTATGCTCTTAAAAACAAGGATGTGGAAGCGATTACTCTTCTTTATTGCTGTGGCCAGAATAAATATGTGCTTATGTAGAAATACTGGTACTTATTTTATCTACACTAGATTAAAGGACAATCCAAAATATAGTGGGCTACAGTTATTTCCCACCTCCACTGGAAATTTTATCAATGGCACCAGTTCACTTAATTTACAACGAAAGCATTATGTTTTCGTTCCCCGACCCAAACAAAATTATCTGTGAAATATAATCCCATTAAATTCAAAAATGCATTCTCTTTCATATTTTCTAAGCAGCTGTATTAGGGCATTCTCAGACAATGCTGTAACTAGATGTTCTAAAATGCCTCGGATAAAAATCCTAGCTTATGAACAGCAGACCCTTTACCTTTAGTGAGTCATACTACTAAAACAAAGAAAGAATTACTTTTACTTACTTAATTTATAATTTACGTTTTTTTTATACATTGGCATCAGAAATGGTACCAACCGATGTATTATGAACATCAGCATTGTATTTTAAATGTGTGAAAGAACCAACAGAAATTTATATTTGAGATAGCAAGAAAATTTGTTTCCTGCGTTTTTACTAATCTCTATTAATACGGGCAAGTCACACAAAACCCACTTATCAGGTTTTCATTTCCCTTCAATAATTCCTTACCTATTGCGTTGAGATCACTATTCACATACTCTATGGGTCTTTTATTTTGTTCTATGCATGTATCTATATAACTCAAAACCTTGTTTACTTTTGCCTAATCGCTTTTATCTAAACTTAATGCACGTTGTTTGTCAACTTTCGTCATGTGCAGGTTTTTATCAATCCGTCAGGTTATTTTTATAAGCGTGAATAACTCCTTTTATCTCATTTACTAGCAATGTCGCTATAATTCTCCATGTCATAGTCCTTTAGTTATTTCCACGCTGTTTACTGCAAGAGAAGACAATGCGAAATTTAATTCGTAGCCAAAGGCACAACCAGGGCTTCGATCAAGACGTTTGTCAACAGGATGATGATACAATCATGATTGGCGTTGGTGGTCCAAGGACTTCTTCGAATCGGCGATTCGTTTTACTATTGTGTTTTTGTTTTACCATTATTACAGTCACATTTCTAGACTAACTGGGTCCAGTAAGTGGACTTTGTTCGAAAGTGGTGAAAACTTGAGTGAGACTAAGTTCGAGAAGTTGAATAGTAATGTGGGAATTAAGTGAGAACGATGGGGACATAAGGGCAGAAAGCAACGCAAATGAGGGGGGCTGGGGGTTGGGTCAAAGAGCCTTTTGCACTTTCTACAGTGCACGGTCTGAGATCAAATTACCTAAGGACTTGTTATCCACAATTAATTCACTGTTTATATTCGCTCAGTCAACGACCAAGGACTCTTTCTTCCTTTTTTCAAAATCTTCAAGCATAGTTAGTTTAACATCCTTGACAAACATTAAAAACGTTACAGGGTAAAATATCGAATATTGTACAAGGGAA
>NC_061097.1:18200982-18205982 GCF_015104395.2 Macrobrachium nipponense | reverse complement strand
GAATGTAGAAGCCACAATTATCTCCGAATTTCGCGAATTCTTCATATTTTTTGGAATGCGCTCGTCTCTACGAAGCCTCAGATCCAAATGGAATAGTATGGAGAAATTCTGATGTCCGTAGCAGTATTCGAACCCGCATCCGGAGGTAACTTCACCGACCTGACCACGAAAGGTCAGGTCGGTGACGCATCCAAAATTTTTGTTTGAAGAACTCTGAGAGACTTTTGGAAACATATTTACATGTTTATATGCGTATTTACTAATAAAAATATATAAATATATATTTATATATCTATATATATAATATATATATATATATATATATATCTATATATATATATATATATAGTATATATATATATAAAGATTTAAGATTTGAGCAACTCGTGGTTGAACTCCTTGAGCAGAAGACTGCCACGATATTGGGATCTTAATCGGTATCTATAATGCACTCGGGGACGTCATTCTTCGTAAAGCTATATCCAGTAAACAAACAAACAACAACCTCATTTGCATTGCGGCAAACAAACAAAACTTGCCATCATTTTCTTTCTTCGCCTTGTTTATCTTTTAGTGGCTTAGTCTCTATTAATGGCGTTTTATAATCTCTTCTACTTACATATTCTCTCATGCTTCTATCGCCAATATTCAAGTTTGCTCTCTCTCTCTCTCTCTCTCTCTCTCTCTCTCTCTCTCTCTCTCTCTCTCTCTCTCTCTCTCTCTCTCTCTCTCTCTCTCTATGTGTGTGTGTGTAGGTATTATATGCGTCATATCTCTTTCATAACTTTAATCTTCTACTTATTCTTTCATACATACTCCTGATCAGTCTGTCTGTCTGTCACCCACATTCAAGTTTGGCCCCTCTCTCTCTCTCTCTCTCTCTCTCCTCTCTCTCTCTCTCTCTCTCTCTCACCGAGTCCAGCCTCTTCTTGCTCGCCATAAATGCAGGATGACATAAGCCACGCCCATAATCCCACCGCTAACGATTTGAACAACAACAACAGCATTAAATGGATCGCCAAGAATATATACATTCGTAAAAGAAGAGAGAGAGAGAGAGAGAGAGAGAGAGAGAGAGAGAGAGAGAGAGAGAGTGTTTGTGTACGTGATAGAAAAAGAGAAATGTGTGTCATTTGGAGAGGATGAAAGACGCTATTCATATTTGTACATATATATGTACATGTATATATATATATATATATATATATATATAATATATATATATAATTTTAAATATATCATTAGTGAGAGAGGAGAGAGAGAGAGAGAGAGAGAGAGAGAAGAGAGAGAGAGAGAGAGAGATGAATTAAAGGCGTAACAGGATTGAATAATAAGATGATGCTATTACCATCACTAAGATGTTTTTTGTTTATCGTCGACAATCGGCATAAATCTAAGCACTTCGTCAGCTCTGATCGTCCGTGGTCGCCCGTGGTCGCCCTGCAAATGCGAGTTTATTTGATGGTTGCTTACTATGTAAATGCTTGTCTTGAGTTTTTTAGTCTTTCCTTTTTTTTCAATTTGTATTCTTTTTATTGTTTATGTTCAGGCTTCACTTGTTTCATGCATTTTTGTTGTTATTCCTGCAGCCTTTACGGTTATACTTGTTGATTCTTTATAGGTCTCTCTCCTCTCTCTCTCTCTCTCTCTCTCTCTCTCTCTCTCTCTCTTATGCGTCCTGCAGCATATTTGCGTTCCTGTGTCCATCCCATCATAAAATCTTTACCTTAGTTGCTCGATCTTTATTTAGTCTTTATTTTCTTTATACTTTAATACTGTTCCTGTGACCACTTTCATTACAAATCTCTGTCTTTCCACCGCGTTGTTGTTGTTGTGTCTTAGTCATCGCAGAGTCTTTGTGGTCTTCTTCCTCAGCGTGTGTAATACTTTTACGGATCTTGTTGCAGTACTCACTGCCACTGCAAAAGCTCTCTCCTTCTTCAAGTTATTCAAGGCCTAGTGCTGCTGTCTCCATTCTGTTTTATAAAATTTCCCTCTTCTTGTCGGGGTTTCTAGTGAATGCTGCTGATATTGTTGCTGGATTCTCTGCCACCCGAAAATCTCATTTTCTCTTTTTCTCTCTCTCCATACAGTGATTGCCAACTAGTTTTCAATCTCACGTTTTCTCATGAAGCACGTAACTATCGGCCCGTCTCTATCTGTCTGTCAGTATGTCGGTCCCGCCATCGAACCAGAGGACAAACAAACGGTTGGAGACTCTTCCTTCCTTATCTAGCCAGTCTAGAACCAAAAAGTTTTGAATACCTATGAATCACTTTTTTTTTTTTTTTTCCATCGTCCGATCAATGGACAAAAGTGTACATAATATCCGAAGAGAATTCCTTTCCGGGAATGCAAGACACCTATCCTCTATTTACTTTGTAACAATGACAAATATAAAAAAGGACACTCGAATGTCTCCTTGTGGGAGCTCTCTTGCCCAAATGCAGAGGTGTTATGATCGGAATATTTCCTCGTCACTCTTCTTCTCGGAGATTTGACTCGCCTTTTGGTAAATCGCTTCTGAGTCATTTGTGGTATTTTGGCTGTGTTGAAAGTGTGCATGTGTGTACGTCGTGCCAGCACTTTTAGCCTGTGATACTTTGTTGCTGTTGTTTTTTTTTTATTGCCGTTTTTATTAAGATGACAGATATTGCCTTTGTTAATGCGATATATTAGGCGGTGTGCGCCTAATATATATATATATATATATATATATATATATATATATATATATATATATATATATATCTATATATATATTATATAATATATGATTGTATATACATATACAAACATAAGTATTTATATATATACACACACTATATATGTCAATATAGTCCACAGGAGAAGAGAGAGAATAAAAGACTAATATCTCGATAATTTCGCCTTCCACCAGGCCTCTTCAAGAGCTTTATTTGTTAAAAAAAAAAAAAAAAAAAAGCCATAAAGCACTTGAAGAGGCCTGGTGGAAGGCAATATTATGAGCTACTAGAGTCTTTTATTCTCTCTTTTCTTCTGCGGACTATATTGACCATATCTCATCTTCGTGTTATGAAGATTATATTTACTATATATATATATATATATATATATATATATATATATATATATATATATATATATATATATATTATATATATGTGTGTGTATGTGTATATATAATTATCTTTTCCTGCTCACTGTCTTTTCTACAGTCTTTTCTTGAATTTTTAAATATATAATAGTTTCTGAAACCGCCCTCTACCATTTATTTCTTCCTTTCCCTTCCTTTTGCCTTGTATCTTTCTATTCCTCGCTCTCTCCCGCACTTCTTCCATCCATCTTATCTACTTATCTACCAGTACCTCTTCAGTTGAATAAGAACTTCTTTCCCTTTAAATCGTGTCTTCTTTCTCGTATGTCTTTTTCATTACCAAATGAACAAGATCCAAAATAGAAGATGTAGCGACTATTAAAATACAATAATTAGTGCAATACAAAGTGCGTGATTTATTACCTGTAAATTACAGTTATTCACACTAAAAAGACACACATACGGTGCAACAACAACAAAAGTGACATGAAAATAAACAGGCTTTAGCGCAAAAAAGAAATATCTGCTTATTTATTTAGTCATTTCTTCATTCTTATTTCAGACACAAGCCAGTTATGACCTTGGCAAAATATGACGGGCAGTATGATTTTAATAAGAATATTCTATTATTTTTGCTTTCAGCTTTCAAAATAATTATTTTAAGTTTTAACCTTCCGAACTTTTCCTCAGTCATATTTCAACTTATTATCCATCCAACCATGCGCTTGGCCAATTTCAGTTAGAACAATTCATTATTCCCGCCTTTAAATGAAAAAATGATAATTTCTTTTCTTTATATTCTGTGAATTTCGACGGTCATATTTCAGAAATACCACCCAACCATTTACATGGTGGCACAGTATGAATATCAGTCAAGATAATTCCACGCTGTTTTTGCTAAAAAGCGAAAACCTCATCACTTCATTTTATTATTTTCCAACATTTATACCTCGACATTGTGCCCTGAATTCCTACCGCCCACCCCACCCATGGAAGGCGTTGGCGCATGCGTCAACCATCGTTAACTGTCGGTTAACCCAGTCGGTGTACTGTGACAGTTTATCTACGGCCTCCACGAGGGTGTCTCCTTACACCAGGGTCTGAATCCAGGGGATATCTTTCTCTGTAAATGGTGTCGAATATATTTCTATTCTCACTGGCATAAATTTGACAATACCCTTGTCTATATAATTATCGATCACGTAATTTCTATCGTTCACTATTCATGACATTTGTCATCCCACAACACGCATGATGTAGTTTACGTAAGTGGAAATGTTTATGAAATATTTTGAAATACGAAACTCTACCATTTTCTTCAGCAATTCAATGCATTTCAAATAACCCATTCGAGGTAGTGCGTAGAATTGGATAACTATCTTTTACCCGTTGATGTCTAGTATAGCAGTTGTGAAAAGGTGTTTAATGCGTGATTTCGATCAAATATAATTATTATCCATATTAATAATAACCGATATTTAAATGATAATTTATCTTATTAATATTATCATCATTACTATGAAATTTTCGTTTGCCCATCCTTAAAAATGTCATAACTGGTCCGCAGAACTGAATGCCTGATTAAATAAATACAGTGAAAACAAGTCCAAAAAGAACGAAACCAGCGAACTTGTAAAATAAACCGATTAACAACAATTCTATGTCGATAACCATTGAAAAATACACAAGTTAATAATTGTTTTTTATCTAATTTGATTGGTAAATTTGAACAGAACGCACCATGCAATTTATGTTATAAAGCCAAACACTGGGGTACTTTCAGCCAATCAGCACTTATGACAGTAAAAAGATCGAGCTGTAGTGGATTTACAGCAAGACAAATAGATCCAGAATACAAATGTGATGAAACAAGGATCTTGGGGGTGAAAATGGAATAAGAACTCACAGTGGCACAGAAAAAGTA
>NC_061097.1:18195982-18198482 GCF_015104395.2 Macrobrachium nipponense | reverse complement strand
ATCCTCGCACAACTGTGGGTTTGTTTCTCAAGTTGAGACTCGTGCTACAATGAGTATTTATTAAAAACAAGGTAACCTATCGCCCATTCCTGGCCTCTCTCCCCCTCCTCCCACAAAAAAATAAGAACAATATCTGGAACGACAACCATGGAGTGCATGGAACGACGATCCAAAAATCAGGAAAGACCAACATCGCGAGATGCTTCGTAAGCGATAGCTGGACTCCGAGTTAGCGTAGGTGGGCTCTCTGTCCTGCAATGGAGTGAGACTGAAGAGGAGGAGGAGGAGGAGGGAGGGGGAGGATGAGAAGGAAGGGGGGGAGGAAGAGGAGGAGGAGCTTTTCTCATTCATTCGGGAAAATATGTGTTCGTGGGGCGGCCGATTTTTTTTTTCTTTTTTTTTATGTTTTCACTTTTGGCAGTGGATAAGTTTTTATCCTTCCTCAGTTGTCGAGTTTTTTCTCTTTCCTTAGGAACTGTGGGTGAGTATATACATCGGGTGGAGATCTTGTAGCAGATAATGCCATGTTCACGGGGTCCTCCATGCCCAGATACAATGATGGATTGGGAAGAACGGGAAGAAGGAAGATTATAAGAAAGAGATGGCGAAGGTGAGATGGAATGGAATGAAGAAAAACTCAGAAAGGGAATGAAATCAAGATAACGAAAACGGCAATAAAAATATATGACGAAGTTTAGAATAATGAAAATAAGGAAAAACGAAATATTTGATAGGAAGCTAATACTGGAAAGTTAAAAGGAATTACGAATTAATATTAAATATCGAAGAAAGACATAGTAAAACAAGATGTAGACAAGTGAGAAGAAGATTGGTCAAATAGTAGGGAAAACAAAGAACAAAAGGAAAAAAAATTGGAAAGATAATAAGGCAGAGACAGATGGATGAAAAAAAACAATAATAAGGTTAAATGACTAACAAGTGAAAAATTATAATGATAATTGGAAAGAGATGACTAAGTAGACGAAGTAAAATACTGGGTCAAGGAGAGGAACGATTTCATCAGTTTAAAGGATAAATCAGTTTAAAAAAATAAATTGAGATAATATTTAACGAATGTATCAGAAATACCAGATGAACACTCCAAATTATGTTCTAAAGGATCTCCAGCAGGATGTAATTTAGATATAAAGTACTTAGGGAAACTTCATGCATTGCTCTTATGAAACCTCATGAAAATAATCTGATCTCTCTCTCTCTCTCTCTCTCTCTCTCTGCACATGTATACACGCATACAAGCATCATTTTATATATATATATATATATATATATATATATATATATAATATTATATATATATATATCATATATAATATATATATATATATATATATATATATATATATATATATATATCATGAATACTTATCACATCACCGTGATTCATATAAATCATTCGAGCTACAAATGTCAATTTAATATCTAATTCGCTCTACCTCGAAATTGATATATTTTTCATATATGTACCGAGGGGAATTTTTAGTTGAATAATTAATTTCGTACCCCTCATGGGATCGAACCACTGTCCAGTGGACGAGAACGAAATGTCACTGTCCGTCCTGATTTCGTTCTCGTCCACAATGACAGTGGTTCGATCCCATGAGGACGAAAATTATTATCACTAAAAATTCCCCTTCGGTACATATATGAAAATATATCAATTCCGAGGAGAGCGAATTAGATATTAAAGGACATTTGTAGCTCGAATAGATATATATATATATATATATATATATATATATATATATATATATATATATATATATATTATATATACATACATTATATGTATAGATATATGTGTATATATATATATATATATACATACACATATCTATACATATAATCATATATAATATCTATATATATATATATATATATATATATATATATATATATCTATATATATATATATATATAAACAAAAGGAAACGGTAGTAAACACATACTGACACAGAAATACAGTCCATGTGTGAGTGAGTGTACGTCAGATTTAATTCTTTCCAAGGCTATGAATGTCAAGAACATTTCTCATGCAGTATACTAGAGGTACACTCGAAAGAACTGACTATGAGGGAATAAAATCGCTTTATTAAAAAAATAAGTCTTAGAAGAGAATCATGACGTAATAGGAATCCCAGCCAGGTGCAATGTAATGGAATGTGCGACGCACCTTTTCTTTGAAGCTGCGTTAATAAATGATAGGAGAGGCCAATTCTCTCTCTCTCTCTATTTCGTCATTTAAAGAACCACGAGAAACGACGAAATAATGGGCCATTAACGAAGTCATTGTGAGGGATTTTGTGGTCGGGAGGAGATGGGATTTGAGTGAATCGGGGAGCGGCTCTCTTTCTAGCTGGGAGAGAATGATGATAACGATGACCAAGAAGGCTATAATGAAAAAGAAAATGAATACTGTAGGGACCCGAAAAAAAACAGTGAAATGCAGGCAGCGGTAGAACAGGATGAAAAACAGCAGCAA
>NC_061097.1:18168482-18190982 GCF_015104395.2 Macrobrachium nipponense | reverse complement strand
TAGGAACTGATATCGTCTCTGTACTTAATGCTGTTGAATGCAGGTTCTGTGGTTAGAACCGATATCAATCTTTTTACCGTGGACACATTCTTCGGAACAAGCATCAAGACAATTCACTGACAGTCAGTTCCGTAGAACGTAATGCTCATATGTGAAAAATGTCGAACCAGAAAAACTTCAGATAATCCTGATTTAACTTTTACATATTTACTTTGTAGACCTTTAGTCATTTACACATTTATTTTGTAGACCTTTAGTCATTTACACATTTATTTTGTAGTCCTTTAATCATTTACACATTTATTTTGTAGACCTTTAATCATTTACACATTTATTTTTTAGACCTTTAATCATTTACACAGTTATTTTGTAAACCTTCACTCATTTACATATTTATTTTGTAGACCTTCACTCATTTACACATTTATTTTGTAGACCTAAGCGTAAGTGCAATATCAAGAGTTCTGGCCGACCTCCATGACAAAAACAACCCTAAGACATGCTATGAGTAGCAGAAAGAAGCGAGCTGAATTGAAAAATTTAGCTAATATTAGAAACAGTGAGAATATTTTATGAGAGAGAGAGAGAGAGAGAGAGAGAGAGAGAGAAAAAAAAAAATTTGAATTGTGCATTAAGATAGAAACAGACAAATAATTATTGTTTTGGTCGTATGGGAGGGGAAGATCTTACACTAAAAGGGTTAATTCAACAGCTGGAAAAAGAAAAGAAAGAAAAAAAAAAGTGTTTCAACGGGAAGGCGGATCGGGTGATTCATTCTTTTACATTAAGAAGAGTAATCGGCTGAATTCGGCCGGAGATGTATCTTGTAGGTTGTACTGCCTTATTGGGAAGAGAGAGAGAGAGAGAGAGAGAGAGAGAGAGAGAGAGAATGTTTTTGTATATACATACACACGCACAGATATATATATATATATATATATATATATATATATATATATATATATATATATATATATATATCTAATCCTGGTATTAATACACTCGTGAAATCACACTCCGCTGACCGAAGCAGTGGACTTAATTTTACCTGATAGTTACAGAACGGCGATGGTTTTAAAAAGATGTAGCATGGCATGGAAGCAGGATGTTAACTTCCTTTAGAGGCACTTTTGTGTATGGAAAAAGCACCGTGAAATATATATATATATATATATATATATATATAATATATATATATATATATATATATATATATATATATAATATATAGAGGGACTACTTTTATCATCTCTCCTCCTATCTTCCTTGCAATCTCTCTCTCTCTCTCTCTCTCTCTCTCTCTCTCTCTCTCTCTCTCTCTCTCTTCTGAGGTTAACGAAGAGGAGGGAGTCAGATTATCCCAAAGGTTCGCTAACGGAGAGAAGGGAGGAGAGGCTTATGCTTGAATTACGGATGCTTTTACCCACGCCAGATTAGTTTTCTGTTGGTTTTGCTCATGTTCTCTGAAGGTTTTAGTGATGTTTTATGCTAATGTCATGCTTTACCTTGTTTTCAGCTAAAAGTTTCTGTAGATTTTTGTTTTTCGTTTCGTATTGGTTTTACGAATTTTTCCGCTTTGTTAGTTTTATTTAGTGTTCCGTTAATGTTACTCAAGTTTCCTGTTGGTTTTATTTCAGTAAAAGATCTAGTTTGCTAATCAACTTATCAAGGACTCCTACACGAAATCTGTGCAACATCACTAATTTTATATCTCTCTCTTATGATTTGATCTAAATGAGACATACCAGTCACTCTCTCCAAAGACCTTTATGAAAATAAAATAAAAATGAATGAGATTGATTATGAAGAGATATAAAATTACAGTCAATTTTGCTTTTGTTACTTTTGGAACTAGTGTGCTTTCAAATTAATCACTTCTGGGAATATGACGGAATTTCGAACCAACATTTTTTTTTTCTGAATTTTTAAGGCAAGCGATCTTACTTGTCCAATGACAATGCACAACATGAGAAAAATATATATAAAAAGCACCGACGTTTTACTTAACACAACTAAAATATAAAAAATGCTAAAGACTAGATTTGCCCACGACATGAATTAAAGATAATATTGGATTGTACTTACGACAGCAACAGGAACAAACCAAATAATTGGAACTTCGCTAAAGACAACTGATATAACCGATAAATTACTTTAGAATTTGCTTAAGACCAAAAAAAATGCTATTTCGCTTGAGATATTAGAGAAAAAACATGGAAATTTGTTAAAGCCAACTGCAGAAAATTGAAGAAAAAAAATTAGCTTCAGGGTTTGGTAAAGAAAACCAAAAACTGAATAACAATAATGATGAGCGTAAACAGACTACCAAGGAGGACAAACAACAACTTCCGATTTTGCTGAGGACAACTGACAAATCAGTCAGAAGAGACCCGAATAGAATTCAGATTTCGTCCCTATGCTTCTGCCAGCGACACAAACTATACACCTTACAGAAAAAGCTGAGTAAGAAACAAACAAATGCACGTACACGAGCGCGCGCGAAGATGTTCTTTGCTCTATAAATCATCTTCCCGGACTGCTCTATTATGCTAGACTCTTCCAGTTGTTAATGCAGCTTTGGTAGAGCGTTGTGTCATAGAGCGACTCTATGTTCTTGAACACTTGCATCGGGGAAGCAGCTTCACCAACTGTGCCTTTACTGTTAATAAAACCATCATCATCAGTGACAAATAAAAATCCCAATGCAGCATCACTATCATCTTTTCCATCATTACCACCAGCGGCACCATTATCATATGTATAACTATTATCATCATTATCTTCATCACAATATTCATTATCACCAGCATAATTATTATCCGCAGGATTTACGTCATTGTTACCATTATTACAACCCTAACCATAGCCCTCATTATCACTGGCAACATCATCATCGTGCTCGCCATATTCATTATCATCACGATCTCCATTATCATCACCTCCATCTCCTTGGGATGCTGAGAGCCTCAGAGCTGCATCTATCACGGCAGTTGTCAGGACGATCATCCAAGAAAAAAAATAAATATAAAAATAAAAGTCGGGTTTCACCAAGCATGCTCTGACGCAGATGAATCTTGCTGTTGCTGTTGTTGTTGTTGTTGTTTGCTGTTGCTGATGTTCAGAACCATTTATTTGTCTAGTTGACTTTACAGGGAAATATACTATATTTGTGGACATCTTTCTTTTTATTGTTGTTTACCATACTTTTTGTCTAATGGATTTTACAGGATAGCATACATTCTTGGACATTTCTTTCACGTACATCTTTTCTTTTTTCGCATTTCCTCTTTCCATCTTCCATGTTCATTTACTTCAAGTTAACATAAAGTTATTGCACCCGTCTGTACAATTTTTTCGTACCAGTTTTTCCTCTTAACCATTTCTTGTCTTTTCCCCTTTCCTGCTTTATTTCCTCTTCTCTTTTCTGTTATTCATGAATCACCACTTGATTTCTTCTCGTCCTTTCACCATATCTCTTTTTATTCCTCAGTTTTTAGAATCGTCCTCTTCACTTCTTCCCTCATTATTCTCTTCCTCTCCACCAATATCAGTCAACATCCTCTTCTCTTTTCGGTTATCTTAAACCTCCAATTTCTTCTTCATCTCTCCCATTCTCCGCTATTTCAAACTAGCGCCACCCACGGGGCGTTGAAGTTGGCCCACGACCTCCCCAATTTTAATGAGGTTATAGACACCAGCTCATATCACGTGACCCAAGTTAGGAAGGACGGTCTGCCATTGGTCTGGGCGGTGGTGTTTTCTCGTCCGATTTCACAATACATTTTTTTTTTCGTCCGATACATTTTCGCTTGCTTTTTGAAGCAGTTTAATTGATTACGTTTGTCTCGGTTCTTTGGCACTTCCCTGTTTGTTTTATTTAATCGTCTTTAGATCATTTTCGCGTTTTATTAAAAACAAATACAGTATGTGGGTACATGTATCAAGAGGGCATTAAACGTTTCCATGGCTTCTCTTACATAACCACTGGCGAAACATAACGGGTTCGGTTGAAGAAAGAGGTAGACTAACTTAAGCTAGTTTAATTAAAACCCATTGTGCTTCTGATGAATATAATATTGATTTATGTACCTGGGTCGCATTCACGGAAGAGAACGGCATGAAGATGACAACCTACTCCTAACATATAACTTCACAGGAATGTAGAGCTAACAACTGCAAAGATATCTATCTATCTATCTATCTATCTATCTATCTATCTATCTATCTATCTATCTATCTAATCTATCTATCTATATATATATATCTATATATATATATATACTAATATATATATATATATATATATATATATATATATATATATATATATATTATATGCAAATGTTGTATGTATATGTGTGTGTGTGCGCGCATGGGCGCAAGCTTCATACCCTCTCCTTTCTGATTTGTTTACGCGACAAGAAATTGGCAAAAGCCACAACTTTGCTCCTGAAGTGTCGTCTGTTTGGTCAGGAGGAGTAACCTTGTTTATGCAGAGAATCTTGAGATTCTCCCACTTTTCCATATAAGACCTGCATTCGGAGCACCGGAGTTGAACAACTTGGATCCTCGATCGATGGCTCTTCGATACTCGTGCGAGTGAGAAAATATGTCTGGTATCATTCTTATTATCTTTTTTTACCCTCAGCCTCATCAATATTCAAAGAGTGTAAACACTCAAATGGGATAAGGTTAATCAGGCTATACTTAAAAAAAAAGGAGCTTACAAATAACGGAAATGTTCTCGTGTGTCGCGCGAGAAAACAGAAGAAAATAACAAACAAAATGAGGCTAAACCGGTCGCTAACCTTTTCCTCCATCAGAAAGCATATCTCCGTCTTCTATTTCTTTTTCCATCGGGACTGGTTGGTGAAGGAACCAGGCTCATGTTTCGAAAAAAATGAGAGTTAAAAAAAAGTATCAAACAGTTTCCCTTAAGAGGGAATGGCTCCAAGAAAAACGACAAAATATCGCTGTCACATTCTTGTTTTTAACCACTGAATCGTGGATGAGCCCGATCTACAGAACCTTCCACAATATTAACAGCTTCAAACATCTACAAAGAAGACTCCTCAGCAGTGTGTCAAACTCACTGCTACACAACACTGCACTTTATAATGGAAGCCTCGCGATCTCCTTGGATGTGAAAGCTTTTTCTTTTTCATATCTCTTTAACACTGTCTATCCTCAATAACTGATAAAAAATTAAAAAAAAATATATGAAACTTACTGACGTATATCTGCCTTCAAATTTATTGGTGAAGCTTAACGGCAAATAAAGGGAAATATATATCTAGGTACTTTAAGATGAAAAGACAAAAATTTTTGAAGAATTTAGAAATCGAGATGAAAATTTTTTTCTCACTACATAGAGGCATTCTATACCCTAGATTCTAGAAAACTGACAAGCAGTTAGTTGATGGGTGCTTTGGCTTGTCTCATATGAACTAATGTTTATGCTAAGAAAAAGTAAATAAAATAAAATAATCAAAGGATAAGAACATGAGCGACAACGAATGAAGGGAAACGAGTATAAAAAAAACATGAGACAGGCGATATCTGACAGAATCTTCTAATAGTGAGACAGAAAAAACATCAGCTTCTCTAGTGCTATGCACAAAAGTCAGAGAGAGAGAGAGAGAGAGAGAGAGAGAGGGAGAGAGAGAGAGAGAGAGAGAGATGACATAATGGAAACAAACTGAAGACCGAAAATCGAGCTATCAAAGTGTTTGGCACAAAAATGACAAACTTCCTGTCATCCAACAAACAAACAAAGCAGCAAACGATGCAATGCTTTAACAACTACAACATAGCACACACAAACTACACAAACCGGGAGAGAGAGAGAGAGAGAGAGAGAGAGAGAGAGAGAGAGAGAGAGAGAGAATGCTGCCAGAAAAAAAGGAGAAAAAATGGGAGGCGTCTCCTTTTCTCATTCATTCGTATACAACCACACCAAGCCCACCATTCTGAGTCACTGAGGTCAAGGCAGGTTAAGCGAGGAGGAGGAGGAGGAGGAGGGGCAGAGAACATAGGCCATCAAAAGACAGCGGAGGAGGATGGAGGAGAAAGATGCAGAGAAATGGGATTAAGAAACTGTTGAAGAAGAAGATTGCAGAAAACAATTTCAGGGGTCTGAATATTTATCATAATCATCATTGGTAATGGAAGAAATAGTAGTAGTAGTAGTAGTAGTAGTAGTAGTAGCCAAACTTGAACAAGTGAAGGGCGTTCTAACTAAGTTATTTGGCCAAAAGAACAGGGTATGTCGTTTTATACCGAATTTATGTCATGTATATTTTTAGATGCATCGCTTGACTTAATATATATCCAGGTCCGTGATCTACCGAACTTGTCCAGTGAATCAATTCTTATTTTCTAGAGTCACACAAACACTTGGGCAAATTCCTCCTAAAGATAACAAATGATATGTCGGTTCTTAGATTTACTGCCACGAGACAACATTTTAGTGGTGTATTTACAGGTATATTCCATCCAATATCTGTGATATCCACAATCATGTAATGATAAGGGTTTTCTAAAACACAGAAATATACACATAATAATACAAAGATGCAGAGATATTCGGTGATATGGAGACTTAGTGTGAGATAAGCATAAGGCATTTGCAGTTCAAAGATAATAGACAGACATTTAGCAAAACACAATCGGATATGACAGGATGGTAATAGCTACCAGACCACTCTACACGGTCCAATACATGAAAGTGCAGTTAAATGATACGGAAAATAGAGAGGGCGGTAGAGATTCAATCTATATATATATATATATATAATATTTATATATAAATATAATATATGTATAATTTAAACTAATATATATAATATAATGTGTCGTGTGGTGTGTGTTGTGTGTATAGTATATAATATTATATTATATATATTATTATATTATAATATTATAAATATATTAATTATATATATATATTATAATAATAAACATACGAAAGACATTTCTTCATGGACTTCTATCTATAAGTAGAAAAAAATCGGAAATTAAAAAGTTTAAAAAAATAAAATAAAAAAAGGGGGGGTGAGAGAGAATTCCTTACTTATGCCGCAGGTAAAATTCAACACATGAAAGATACCACAGAAATGAGGGTAATTCGGACCGAGTCAGATTGAATCAATATTCACCACACTGAGGATGTTCGAGATATCCGCCAATGGCTGGGTTGGTATTACAAGATCTAGACGACACTTATCTATAGTAGTAGTGTGCAAGCAGTAATGGGTCGACATAATGACCACTAAAGGAAGAAACAAACAAAGCGTTAAAAAAACGAGTTCTAAGCTTAATGGGATACTCAATCGTAAAATTAAGCTAAATAAAAAAGAACGTGGCGCAAACGATGGTCAAACCATTGAGTTGGGAAATGTATAAGAGAGAATAAAAGCAAACTAATTATTAAAACAAGAAAAACTCTTCAAGAAAAATATATGAATGAGGCTACAGAGTAGATGCATGACAAAAACTGTGAATAAAGAAAAAAAATTATGAAAATAATGCACAAAATAAAAAGCGTTGGAAATATACGTAAAAGATAAGTACAAGAAAAGGTAAATTCGAATAATGTTTGGGAAATGGAATAAGATAAAAACATGAATGTATAAGTTAAGAGTACACAAGGGAGGCCATACAAATAATATAAAAAAAAATCACGATAAGCCAACAATTAAAAAATACATAAAAAGGAGAAACTAGGAATAATACAAGGAGATAATTGCAGCAAATTCCAAAATAATAAGCAGAAGAAAAACAGAAATACAATCCGCATAAAAATGCCGGCAAGAAAGTAAGTATAAAAAAGCAACAGAATGCAATGGCGAAAAATTGCAAAAGAAAAGTAGAGAATAAATAAAAAACATGAAAATTATGAAAACGCACGGAAAAAAAGAATAAAACAAGTTAGAAGTCAACCACCAGAATAAAATGTAAGAAAAAAAATAAAGAAACCTAAAAACTGCAAATAACCAAAACGTGCGCTTCGGAAGACAGGCAAATTTGGCCGATGCTGACAAACAAAGGCCGATGTTAGTCCCTCATTATTATGTTAACCAGGTATGTATTCGGCACCAGATGAGGCAAACAACGGAGCTCGCGCGCGAGCACGCTTCTTAGACGTACGTACTACACTTGTATACACGCGCACACAGCGATCTCGCGTACAGACGAGGAGCATTGAGCAACACTGAAGTTTAGCGAACGGTCAACCAAGCTTTTTTTTTTTTTTTTTTTTTTTACACTGTGTTCATTCATCTGTCTGGTTTGCCTACGTGTAGATCATTGTATCTAGCTGTCCTTTACAAGACGGTCTTTCCCTCCCCATGTACACACAGTATGTATATTATATATATATATATATATATATATTATATATATATATATATATATATATATATATATATATATATATATATTACACATATTACACACACACACACACACACACATATATATATATATTTATATATATATAGATATATATATATATATATAATATATCTATTATATATAATATATATATATATATATATATATATATATAAATATATATATATATATATATATTTATATAAATATATATATATATAATATGCATGCATACACGTATACATACATGCATATATATTCTAAACATTAAGACTTTTCTTTAGGTAAGAAGCAGCTCCAGTGAGAAGACATGCTAATGGAAGGTTTACACCAACACTCTTTTGTGTTGTGGGCTGTTACGGCATGGGACTGCAAGAAACCGCACGAAAGCGCACCACGGCGCTGGCGGTGGCTGGCGCGGACCGCTAAAGTCGCACGGCGCCACCAGGATTTTAAAACTTTTCAAATTTCTGCGCGGCATCTGGTGGCCTGATGAAGTTGCACAAAACTATAAGCGGTGTGGCGTGGCGCTGCAACAAAAGCGGTAAGAACCCGCACGGTGCCACGCCCCACCGCAAAACGTGCGGTGTGGTGCGGGTTCTTACCTCCCATGCGGGAGTGTTACGGCGTGATGTTACGGCGGCGTGTGGTGCCCTTACGGCGCCTTCATACACGATTAATTCATAGTGCTCACATGTTGTGGGGCGTGTGGCGTGCGTGCGACGGGTTACGGCGTCTCCCTAGGTCGATTGGATGGAAGGTTGCCGGTGCATTCTTGGGAGGATAACAGCGGCGGGACAGAACACGGGGGCATCATTCGAATTTTATTCTTAATATTAAATGATTTTGTAGTTATTTTCTTAATATTAAATGATTTCATATCATTCATAATGTTTCTTTTTGTAATAAATATGTTGAAATACTGACTTGCATTTACATTTTCCTTATTGATGCTTAATTTATATGTCATGACAATATATATGATGATATGATTGGGTGAAACGAAATTGAATAGTGAAAAAGCATGGCCATAAAGAATAATAACATGAAGAAATATAACAGGAAATCTAACATGAAATATGATATATGAAATACGAAATAAATAGAACTCGGAAAATAACGAACTATAAAATGAAATGTAACATGAAATAAACATAAAAGGTAAAGAACAATAATATAATATTGAGAACATGATCAAATGAACATGAACACATATAAATGATAATGAAACAATAATTAACATTGACTGGACATGGTTATTAACAGGGGAACAATGAAAAATCAGTAACAGACTAAGACATATTGACCTCAGTTGATAACATTTGCAGTTGAAAATGTTATGATATAAACCAAGTCACAATTTCATTTTCTTACATTCTATGCTTTTCATGTTCATTTTCTTACATTTTATGCTTTTCATGTTTTTTACTTACATTCTATGCTTTTCATGTTCATTTTCTTACATTCTATGCTTTTCTTGTTTTTTTTACTTACATTCTATGCTTTTCACGTTCATTTTCTTACTTTCTATGCTTTTCATGTTCATTTTCTCACATTCTATGCTTTTCTTGTTCATTTTCTTATATTCTATGCTTTTCATGTTTTTTTAGTAAGTATTTTTGTTATGTCCATCATTTGCTTCTCATTTGCCTCATTATTATGAATTATGTTATGATTACTTTCAGTTAATTATTTTCCAACATCATTTTTTATATATAACAATCCTCATTCCGATATTCTTTATTATATTAATATTGTTATTAGTTCTTAGGACAATACAAAAGTATGGGAGTATAAAACAATGAAAAATACATCAGGATCTTTATTTACAATTATGTACATTGGT
Organism: Macrobrachium nipponense; assembly: GCF_015104395.2. Lineage (NCBI taxonomy): Eukaryota > Metazoa > Arthropoda > Malacostraca > Decapoda > Palaemonidae > Macrobrachium > Macrobrachium nipponense. The sequence goes on along the minus strand of NC_061097.1, from coordinate 18,180,742 downwards.
TGGGTTATGTTTTATTACATAGTTCTTTGGGTCCTCTAGTCGTCAGTAGCTTGGCAGGCCTTTATATATACCCAAGGTTCATATCCGGCACGGTGTGGGACGGTGCATGTGCAACAATCGTGCACCGTTCCATGTCGTGTCTCGTGCAGATGTACGCACACTCCGCAACACCACCGCAAGCCACCCGCAACTCACCGCTACACGGAGTAACAAAACCGCAAGAGGGCGTGCCCTAGCATAGCAACACGCACCGTAAAACCGCACCAACGCCGTAACACTGCACTAGACACTGCAACGTCACCGCACCAACGCGCCGTAATACACCGCACGGGTCCGCGGCACGCCGCCCAATAACAGTCATTTTTTCTCCACACCGCGTCAATTTTCGTGCGGTTTCTTGCTGTCCCAAGCCATAACAGCCCGCAACACAAAAGTGTGCAGGTGTAAACCTACCTTAACAATCACTGCCACGTCGGACGTCCTTGCTTTCACTGTTAATCGTTGAGGAACAACTTTGCTGAAAATTCCCACAACGCTGGCCGCATTACACTATGTTGCACGTAAACGAGATACGAAGTCGCACCTATATGCGGCTAGCAGTCGACTATGATCTCTAATAACACAGAAGCCTCATCAGCAGCATACTGCACCCCCTAGGGCACTGCACACTTCACCCCAATCTTGAACGCACATTCTCGCTTCCTGGATGCTGAGGTCCCGACTTTCCAATGCCTCTTTACCCGGTCTATCCAGAACTTCCAAGTCTGTCTTCTCTTCCTTTTTATTACTGTAGAGTACAGCTATGTTACCAGCTTCTCATCCCCCGTTCTCTCAACGTGACGGAACCATATCGAAACGACCTGATTCATCCTTTCAACTACGCTAACCCTTTTTACAACCGTTTCTCTCTCTCTCTCTCTCTCTCTCTCTCTCTCTCTCTCTCTCTCTCCTTTTCTCTTCTCTTTTCGTAAACCACATATACTAAACAAACATATTTTAAAACTTTAATCGACCGCTCCATCCACAACCCATCTCCATAACGGAGTTAGTTAGACAATCACTTTATACATTCCAGAGACGACCCAAGCTTCGTCCGTACCCTCTTCACTCATGTTGCTACTCTCCTTGCTTCGCCTATTCTCTGATTCGCCTGTTTCATCATCCTGCCATATATCTACTCAAATATCCACTTTCAAATTCTTGCATGCAGCTACTGCTTTCATTTCTCTCTTATCTTACCAACATTCATTGCTCCATATTGTTTGTGTGTTTCTATGGTATTTTTACGTTGCACGGAACCAGTGGTTATTCAGCAACAGGACCAACGGCTTTACGTGACTTCCGAACCACGTCAGGAGTGAACTTCTATCACCAGAAATACTCATGTCCAACCCCTCAGTTGACATTGCTCCATATTGCTGGTTTCAGTATACGCCCATGATCCTTTTACTATCCTCTATCCTATCCCCATTCAACATTATCATCTGCATATAACTCTATATCTACCGCTCTATCTCTAACATCTAGCATCACTCATCAATAAAAACATAAAACCGCTACAAACTTATAACGCCAATATCACTCTTCCACCAATAAATTCTACAATGCGTTTTACTTCTATCATAATGCGTTCTACTGCTTTAAGCAATCTCTACGTATACCTTCAACAATCTCCACATTTCCTCTATGCCACAGAGCTTTTTCCCGGTATTCTCAAGCTTTCCATATGAATGTTTCGAAATATACACCCTGCTCATTGGCAAGACAGTAACTAATCTACCTCCATCAAGCTTTCTGTTCCCTGTTTCAGTTCCAAACCAGAAGCCTATGGTATACTAGGCAATATTGTCTCCCTGTATATTATATATATATATATATATATATATATATATATATATATATATATATATATATATATATATATATATATATAATATACAGGGAGACAATATCGCCTAGTATACCATAGGCTTCTGGTTTGGAACTAAACCGGTCTTTCTGACGCCAACCTTTCTTCTTTATGCTCTCTATCTGTTATATATATATATATAATATATATATATATATATATATATATATATATATATATATATATATATATATATATATATATAAAATATATACATATATATCTATATATGTATATATATATGTATATATATATATATATATATATATATATATATATATATAACAGAAAGAGAGCATAAAGAAGAAAGGTTGGCGTCAGAAAAAACCATCCGTCCGTAAAATACCTGCCAAAGCAAATTATGAAATGAGCCGTTCAATGAGTGTTACAAACTACTAGAAAATGCTCATTAAATACAGGAGACCCGACTATGGATTACACTTAAAAATATACGTATGTATGTACGTAAGTATACAGAGGTAGATAGATTTCACGGAAAACTATTTACATGAAGGAAGCTGAAAAAATATTAACGTTAGAATGAGTTCAGCAAACGCAATATGTTAGCAAGTAAAAAAAACTACTTAGAACCACAATTTAAAATGTTAGATTAAAAAATGAACCACAAATACTTCAAATGTTCTGAACGCCTGAAAACGATAGACAAAATAATAATAATAATAATAATAATAATAATAATAATAATATAATAATAATAATAATAATAATAATAATAATAATAATAATGTTGATTGACAAAATCAAGAAGAAAGTATCACTCATTGATGTCGCAATACCATGGGACAACAGAGTTGAAGAGAAAGAGAGGGAAAAAATGAATAAGTATCAAGATCTGAAAATAGAAATAAGAAGGATATGGGATATGCCAGTGGAAATCGTGCCCATAATCATAGGAGCACTAGGCACGATCCCAAGATCCCTGAAAAGGAATCTAGAAAAAACTAGAGGCTGAAGTAGCTCCAGGACTCATGCTGAAGAGTGTGATCCTAGAAACGGCACACATAGTAAGAAAAGTGATGGACTCCTAAGGAGGCAGGCTGCAACCCGGAACCCCACACTATAAATACCACCCAGTCGAATTGGAGGACTGTGATAGAGCAAAAAAAAAAAAAAAAAATAATAATAATAATAATAATAATAATAATAAAGAAACATTCACCGAGATCACGACAGACACAATCGGACACCAACTAAAGAAAATTCCCAACTGGAAAGCCCCAAGTCCTGATGAAGTCCATGGAAACTGGCTCAAAAGCTTCAAGGCCCTACACCCACGAATAGCAGAACAACTCTAGCATTGAATCACAAACCACCTGTAGGTGGCCACAGGAAGAACATCCTTAGTACAGAAAGACAAGAACAAGGGAAATATGCAAGTAACTACAGGTCTATCACCTGCCTACCAATACTGTAGAAGTTACTGACAGGTATCATTAGTGAAAGGCTGTACAACTACCTAGAAGATACAAACACCATCCCCCACCAACAGAAATGCTGCAGAAGGAAGTGTAGGGGCACAAAAGACCAGCTCCTGATAGACAAAATGGTAATGAAGAACAGTAAGAGAAGGAAAACCAACCTAAGCATGGCAGGGATTGACTACAAGAAAGTCTTCGACACGATACCACACACGTGGCTAACAGAATGCCTGAAAATATACGGGGCAGAGGAAAAAATTATCAGCTTCCTAAAAATTACAATGCGCAACTGGAATAAGACTAGCAGAGGTTAACATTAGGAGAGGGATCTGCCAGGGCGACTCACTGTCCCCACTACTATTCGTAGTAGCCATGATTCGCATGACAAAATTGCTGCAGAAAATGGATGCTGGGTACCAACTAAAGAAAGGAGGCAAAAGAATTAACCATCTGATGTTCATGGGCGACATCAAGCTGCATGGTAAGAACATCAAGGAAATAGACACCCTAATCCAGACTGTGAGGATTGTATCTGGGGACATCAGGATCGAGTTTGGAATAAAAAAATGTTCTTTGGTCAACATACAAAATGGCAAAGGACTGAAGGGATACAAGCTACCAGATGGGAATAGCATCAAACACATAGATGAGGCAGGATACAAATACCTGGGAATAATAGAAGGAGAAGATATAAAACACCAAGAGATGAAGGACATGATCAGGAAAGAATATATGCAGACTTAAGGCGACACACATGGGCGGTACCAGTTATCAGATACAGCGCAGTAGTGAAGTGGACGAAGGTTGAACTCCGTAGCAGAAAACAGGGAAGGAAACACATGACAATTGCAAAAACACTACACTTAAGAACAAATACGGACAGACTATACATAACACGAAAGAATGACGAGAGAGTACTACTAAGCATAGAGAACTGCATCAACATCGAAAGCAGAACACTGCACTGGGGCAATATATGAAAGCCAGTGAAAACGAGTGGCTAAGGAGTGCATGGGAGGGACTGATGAAAACTGATGAAAACCCGGAAAAATATACAGAAACAGGAGAATGACAAACAGAACGGAAGAATGGCAGAACAAACCAATGCACGGGCAGTACATGAGACAGACGAAAGAACTGGCCAGCGATGACAGATGGCTGTTGCTACAGAGGAGAGAACTCAAGAAGGAAACAGAAGGAATGCTTACAGTGGCACAAAATCAGGCCCCGAGAACCACATATATTCAAAGAACGATAGATGGAAAAATGAGACCACAAACCACTTAGCAAGCGAATGCCCAGCACTTGCACAAAACCAGCACAAAAGAGGCATGATTCAGTAGCAAAAGGCCTCCACTGGAGCCTGTGCAAGAAACACCAGCTACATTGCAGTAATAAGTGGTACGAACACCAACCTGAGGGAGTGATAGAAAACAATCAGGTAAAGATCCTCTGAGACTATGATATCAGAACAGATAGGGTGATACGTGCAAATAGACCAGACGTGACGTTGATTGACAAAATCAAGAAGAAAGTATCATTATGCCAGTGGAAATTGTACCCATAATCATAGGGACAATAGGCACGATCCCAAGATCCCTGAAAAGGAACCTGGAAAAACTAGATGCTGAAGTAGCTTCAGGACTCATGCAGATGATTGTGCTCCTGGAAACAGAGTACATAGCAAGAAAAGTGATGGATTCCTAAGGAGGGAAAATGCAACAGGAACCGCACACTATATAACCACCCAGTCACGTAGGATGACTGTGATTCACCAATAATAATAATAATAATAATAATAATAATAATAATAATAATAATAATAATAATAATAATAATAATAATTAATAATAAAATTCTTGCACCAAAGAAATATGCAAGACAAATAAACCCAGAAAAATATAAACAAAGATGAAAAGAAAAAGTGCAAGTAACTAGGGAATAAATAATTATAAAATAAGCGAGCCACAGACAAGAAAAAAAAAAAGAAAAAGGAAAAAGGAATAGTCTCAGTTGTGGAACAAACCAGAACAACGAAATAATGATAATTTCCAAGCCTTGCCGGAGTATCGAGTCTTAGCAGAGAGCATCAAGCCTTACACAAAGTAGTATTAAGGCGATGACATTCATTAGTGCCCTCTGCCAGCGTGTGGTCCGTCATAATTTAGTTCAAGCTTTATTGCGACGTCTTAATATGATCATAAGTTTTATATTTAGCTCTCTCTCTCTCTCTCTCTCTCTCTCTCTCTCTCTCTCTCTCTCTCTCTCTCTCTATGCAGTATATATATGCATATGGACAAACACATCCGTACATAGATAGATACATACATTATATATATATATATATATATATATATATATATATATATATATATATATATACATACATACAAACATATATATATATATATATATATATATATATATATATATATATATATATATATATATATATTTATATGTGTGTGTGCGTGTGTGTAATTGAAATAACCATATATGTGTGTGAATAATGTAAATATATATATATATATATATATATATATATATATATATATATATATATATATATATATATATATATATATATATATATATATATATATAATATAATTTGATAATAAGCATTTTCACAAGACATGGGAAAATACAAGACACGAATCCCTGCCGCAAGTATCGGCATCTTGCCATCACCTGAGTATTTGTAGTTGCTTTGCATCTTTTACTAGTGTATCCTTCTACTTCACTGTTTACAATTTATTATCATCTTACGTATTTTCTGTGCATTGGTACCGCTACTTTGATAATGAATGTTATGATGCATCATCATTATTCACATGGCCATTATCGTTTGGTTGGAATCTTCTCTCTCTCTCTCTCTCTCTCTCTCTCTCTCTCTCTCTCTCTCTCCTGGGTCGTCAGTCTGTATACGATTTCACCTGTGTTTAGGTTAGGTCAGGACCCACTAAGATAGGACCAGCCAGACAATGACGTCAAACGTGCTCATCGCAAGCAGGACCGTATTAATTTTCTTTTAATGTCTGTTTACCTGATTATTTATCAGTAAGTTATTGTGTTGACAAATACAGTCTCGTAAGTAACAACTGTGAGTTAATTTTCCTATTGAAAGCGAGGGTAAGAATGCTATATGTCTATTGTTTTCAACAATATCTTGACGTACAATCTAATGAAGATTGCTCAGAATACCTCAGGCTTTCAATAGATGAGAAGAAATTTGTCCTTAAGTGACCTACTTATATTTACAACATTACTAAATATTTAACTGTCCTTGGTTTACGACTTGTTTGTTTGTTTGTTCGGTGTTTTGACGTTGCATGGAAGCAGTGGTTATTCAGCAACGGGACCAACGGCTTTATGTGACTTCCGAACCACGTCGAGAGTGAACTTCTATCACCAGAAATACACATCTCTCACAACTCAATGGAATGCCCGAGAATCGAACTCGCGGCTACTGAGGTTGTAGTCCAAGGCCATACCGATCACGCCACTGAGGCGCTGTTTACGACTTGTAAATCATGGGCCATTCTCGTACTACACCTAGATTGACGGCACTCGAGGTCAGGCTAGGTTCAAGTTTGTACCCCCTATTATATGACCTTTAATTGATCTCTATTAGGTATCGACTTTATCATTTTTCTACATATAGCTACTCAGTTTTTTCCGGGGATTTGTCGGTTTGTGTGTGGCTGTATAACTTTGGAATGAGGAATTGTCTACCTGCTTGACTGATTTCCGAATCGTACAGCCTTCTTCTTTCCGAATCGTACAGCCTTCCTCTTTCCGAAAGGCATCTATCATGATCTCGGGGTGAAGTCCAACTGTTTACCTTTACAGCGGACCAGGTTTGCTTCGGGAGGGAGGTCTTGCAACCTTCGGTCTCCAGGCCATAAAAAAAAAAAAAAAAAAAAGATCCATCTCTTTATTTTCATCATTTCATACGTCTTTACTCCTTTATACTCCAGTAACCACATTCAGAGCAGATGGCGAGATTTAGGTGCATTGCTGTCAATAAGAAATATACTTAACGCCTCCATCTATTCTACCATCTGCTTCTTAAGTAGTAAGGTTTAAGTTTTCGTCGGGGTTTAAGCATGGATATTGCAATCTTGGAAAATATTCCTTGTGGTCGCTCTGTCAACCGACCAAATATTAACCATGGAGCACACGCGCGCGCAAAAGCGCACACAAACAAAGAAATAAATATATTTACTATATATAAATATTTATAAACTTATACATACATACATACACATCTATTTAAATATATTATATACACATACATACATACATACATACATACAGTATATATTAATGAAAAGAGCAGAAAGGGTGGGAATTGCTGAATTATAAAAAGATAGATCACTGAGTTTAGAGACCACAAGGAGAGATTGAAAAATCAAAGGTTGTCCATAAGGGAGAATAACTGGGAAGATCTGGAAGGAGAGAGAAGAGAAAACTACCAAAGTGCTGACTAGAGAGGCGTGGAAGTGTAAATGAAACCTTTGTAATATACACAAGTGCGAGCGAGCGCAATATAGAGATGAGTGGCACAATGTATGTAAACGTCAAGGGTGTTGACGTATTCCCTATGAGACTTACCCGTTATTACATGAAAGGACAGCATCGCTTATTTAGGTGAGGGATAAAGTAGCGGTGTTTGCTGTATTATTGTTATCTTTATTCACCTGCTGCTAGGATTGAAGGCTTACGGGTATGTATATATGTGTATGTATATTTGATTACGTATTGTCTATGTATGTCTATGTATTTAATATATATAATTAATTATAATATTTATTAATATATAATATATATATAGATTACTGGTATGTTTTGTATGTATATGTATAGTTATATGATATATTATATTATGTTAATATAATATACATAAAATATAAAATAATAATACATATACATATATACAGATATGCATATATAATATACATAAAATAAGTATATATATATATATATATATATATATATATATATATATATATATCATACAGCATATAAGTATATTTATATATAAATATATTTATACATGCATACATACATACATACATACATACACACACATATATATATTTAATAATATATATATATATATATATATATATATATATATATTATATATATATATATATATACATATATATACTATATATTCTATATATATAATATATATATATATATATATATATATATATGATATATAATGCATTAGACAAACTTCTGAAGAGAGACACACACAGACAGACACACACACACACAATAAGACCCTTTAGTTAACAAACCTATCAAGGCTGCCATCTACAGCCTGAAACCACAGAACAACAACAGCCTTTAATAACTCATGGACGAGGGCGCTTGAAGAGAACGAGCGACTCGTAAAACGAAAACAAAGGGGATATTTTCCATAAGTGAAGAATAACGAATCAAAAGGAACAAAATGCCTCTGCAAACAGACGCATAAATGAACACTCAGGAAGCTTTATGCTTGAATAAAAGTCAGTTAAAGAAAGAGACTTTATGAATGCTCTGCACATGCGCGTTGGGAGCCCGCGTCTGACCTGCCCAGCCACAGTCAGCCAGGCCAGCCAGGCAGCCAACCAGCCGGGCGGCCGTTAAGACCCTGTCGGGCGCGGTCCGTCGGTGGCAAAGATAAATAAACCTCTTTTTTTTTATTATTATTATCATTGCTCTTCCTTTTCGTATATTCTGCCTACCATTTTGTTATCGGCTTTCTTTAGTTCTCTTTCGCTTCTTACTTTATTTTCTCTTCATTACCCTGGCTATTTTTCTATGTTCCTCCAGTCTCCCTTTAAATAAATCTCGTTTGTTATTAATTCTTTCTTTCATTTTAGCTTCAGTAGCCCATTTATAATTTACCTGTTTTTCTACTCCAAGCTTTATTAATTTTCTCACTATTCCTTCTCTTCATGTTATTTTCTTCATTTGTCCTTTCCTCTAAGTAAAACTATTTAATAAAAGTTTATTTTTTCCTCCGTATCTTGCGAATTCTTGCTTTTAGGCTTCTCCTTTTCTGTATTTCAGATAAAATTCCTTTTTCTCGTAATTTTTTCTTTCATTTTTCGCATCATCCTCCGATCTTTTATATTGCTGACTTTCCTTCATCAAATATTCTCCCCTTTTTCATTAGTTTACTATTGCTTTCTCCATCATTATCACATCCGTCGTTCTCTTGCCTTTCACTCTTCATTTATTTATTTCCCTTATTCATTATCCCTGTCTATTCATCTCTTTTATTTCTTAAGTGTTATTCCTCTTCTTGTAATTCTCCTCCATTCCTCCCCTTAATTTCTATACATATATTATTTCTTTTCTCGTGTGAATTAACAACACTAAAGCTTCATCCGATTTCTTGGCCTAATTCTCTGCCTTCTTTCCACTTTATACTTTTCCATTTCTGATCTACTAATAATCGTCTTCCTATCTTTCACTCTCCCCAATTTTTTCATCGTACTTTCATCAATGTAACTTTCCTTCCATATTATTCTTTCTGACTCCTAAAAAGTTTGTTCAGCTTTATCCCAAATCCGATTTTCTCTCGTTTGCTCTTTCTACTCAAGAGATTTTGCTTTTATTTTATTTTTATCAATCGTTCACTTTTTTTTTAACCTTCTTCTCTCGACCAATTTTTCCTCCATAACTTTTTCTAATTAAGAGCGAATTATCTTTATTAGTAAAACTCTTCTGTAGAAAGGGATTTGTAAACCATACATAATTTCATGTAGTTTATACGCATTTCAGGTCTATTTGCCAACGAACTGAAGTATTGTAGCAATTTTTTTCTAACAAATAAAAAACAAAACAGTCTGCTATTTCAAAAAAAACTACCTTTCTCTGATATACCTCCCAAGTATTTTATTTTGTTCTGACGAGATCTAAGCAAATCAATCCCCGGGTTATAATAATAATATTGTTAATAATTGCGCGCGAAGTAGCAATAATATGATACATTAGATTAAAGCACGGCGAGAGTTAACCGTATTGTATTTTTTCATTTTTCGTAATATAACAATAAGACTAAAAGATTTAGTCGATCTGAGTGAGAGCAAAGCTTTAAGAGAAATATTTAGAGTAAGATGGCAGAAAGAAGAGACCCCACTTAATAAAAAAGTAAAATAAAATAAAATAAAATAAAAATATATATATATACATATACATATATACATACATATATATAATATTATATAATATATATATATATATATATATATATATATATATATATATATATGTGTGTGTGTGTGTGATAATAATGAAGGGGGGTGGAGATGGTTTGGAACTGTCCTTTGCAAAACCCCCGGAAGAATAGTGCGTGATAGTGTCAGCTGGGATCCTGTGGACACCAGAGGAGTTGGAAAGCCCAGACCCAAGTGCATGAGAACTATGGGAAGGGAGGCTGAAGACTAGTGAAGATTTGTGAAGAGAAAGTACGGGAAAGAGACAACTGGAAGTATTTGACGATGACGACGATGATTTTCATTCTTAATGAAGTGCCATTACGTAAATTAATACATATATTCCATATAATCTCACGAACGCTTCCAACTCCCATACAATCTCACGAACGCAACTCCCATAAAATCTCACGAACTCAACTCCCATAAAATCTCACGAACGCAACTCCCATAAAATCTCACCAACGCTTCCAACTCCAGTAAATTCTCACCAACGCCTCCAAATCCCATAAAATCTCACGAACTCTTCCAACTGATTACGCAGTTGAATGAATGAGATTATTTCATAAAAAGTTACGCAATATTGCACAACTCTGTATCACAGAACACTGTCTGTATCCACCGAGAATTGCAGCTTGTAACATGGTTAAAGAACCGCAATCACAACGAAGACCATACTCGCATCAAGATGCAAAAAGCAACACGCAGTTGATTATAAAATAATTTCCGATAGGAGACCGATATACAAAAGTGCATGGCTGATAATGTGCTTTGGATAAAATATGCATTGAATTCTTATCATTCACTCCATGTCATCAAGTTGCCTCGTCATCAAGTTGCCTTACCAATATGATTTTGAAGGATATTTCAATTTACAGACTGCGTGTACACACTCATTTATTCATGTAGAGGTATATTATATGCACTCCCAAAAGAAGAGAAAGAATTAGTTAGCAAAATGGGGTTTTCCTCCTGCATAAATACAACAACAGTCTCTTATTATAATAATAATAATAATAATAATAATAATAATAATAAATATAATAATAATAATAATAATAATAATAATAATAATAATAATAATAATAATAATAATAATAATAATAATAATTACTATTCCTAGAAATTAACCACAGAATCTTAATTCAATTAAAAATAACTTTAATAATACTAATTTCCATTGACCCGACGCCTTTTTTGGTAAAAAAAATAAATAAATAAATTGGCTCGACTGTGATTACTTATTCCATCTTTCAGTTAATTTTCGTAAGTACCGACACTGATAAAAATCACCCTAATGCCCTCAACTAGCCCAGGCCCAATGGAAACAAGGAAAAAGATGCAAGACTGTAACAGTTTGAGAAAAAGTGCAATAATGAGAATTCATTCCAAGTGACACATCAGAGTACATATCTTATGTCATTTCTGCGTTTGTTCACTTAACGAGTGCTCCACTCTCTCCTCCTTGGAAATAGGGATTCGTAACCCCCTACATATCTGACTGGAAACCACGGACTACGGGTCAACAGATTTACTGATTACCTTACATTAGATGCCTCGTTTCTTGAAGGTGGAATTTGCTGCTTCCCTCTGTGTCTACCGAATCTCTTTAAAATGCCGGGTTTTCATCAACTTACGAAGAAAGTCCATTAGCACATACATTGTGCGCATGCCTAAAACTTAATGATC
>NC_061097.1:18155982-18165982 GCF_015104395.2 Macrobrachium nipponense | reverse complement strand
TTATATAAAATGTACTACGACAAGCGCCCTGTGCACTCTACCACGCCCAGCGGTTTTTGCTCGCAACTTTATGCAGGCAGCTGCTGCAAACACTATATCGTTTTGCAGTATATGGTTTAGTGCTAATCAATTTGATAGGAGTTTTATTTTAGCTATACAACAAAAATGTGGAATAGGAAATTCAATCCTGCTCTCTGTTGGCGTCTCCAGAATTCTGGTGGATCGTTCCTCTATCTTTTCTCCCATATTTCATTATCTATCACGTTTCCCTTCAACTTCTCTCCATTTGCACGCTGATTTCCCTTTGTAGCCCTATAGAGTTTTTTAGTCGGTTACTCTGTCCAAAAGGGGTTTCAGCTGAAGAATTCGAGGAAGAAAGTCCTTCGTGCCAACTGCGACTTACTCAACTCAACTAACAAAGTAAGTACTTCATTCACTGCTTAGATCAATAGACGCACGAGGATTCTACTGGAAGTTCCAGTATCGCTCCGTCCTCGCGAACATGCATACACGCCCCAGAGAGAGAGAGAGAGAGAGAGAGAGAGAGAGAGAGAGAGAGAGAGAGAGAGACACAACGGATTCAGAATGCCAGCGTCAGGCGTATTCACTTGTCGCCAGAATATAGTCGGCGAATTTGAGCCTTCGGTGTTCATGTACCTCCATCTACCACAAACAGGAGCAAACCCACAAACACGCATCGTTTTGGGAATGCATGGTCATGATTATCCCGATGATGTTGTTGCTGATGATTCATAGTGGGAGATGAGTAGCCCGATATACAAGAGACTCATCACATGGGTGTGTGCCCTCACCTCGTCTCAGCCACCTGAGTGATGAGTTTGCGGGGTGCGGGGTTTGAGGGATGGGGGTTAGTGTGGTTACCTGGTGTGGGTTGGGGCGGGTGGAGGGAGGTGGCAAGAGAGGTGTCGGGGTGGATGATTTGGGGTGGGGTTGGGGGAACGCAGGAGGACAGCGATCGGTGATTTATAGATGACGGGTCATCTATATGTAAAGGGATGATGAAAAAGAGAAGGCGAGAAAGAACGGGAAGACAGAATAATGATGATGAGAAATAGGACACGAAAAACCGATTGTGGAAATGATGATGATGATCATGATGTTGGTGATTAGAAGGCAGACGAAAAAACAAGAAGAGAGAAATCGGGTGGAAAATAAGATGAAGATTAAAAGAAGGAAGAGGAGGAGGAGGATAGGTTGGGAAACAGAAGGATCAGAAGTGAATAATAAGCAGAGGCGAAGAAAGGGGATAAGTTGAAGAAACAGGATCATCTAGAAAACCAAGAGGAAGAGGAAGGAATTGAAGAGGAGAGGGAACAAAGAGAGAAAAGAAATGAAACGGAGAATGCGAATGGTATCGGAATAAGATCACAGCAAAAAAGCAATGCGGAAGAGGGAAAAGAATGAAGAGAAAATGAAGAACAGAGAATTAAGGAATACGAAACAGTAATAGTAATCAAAGATCTGGAAAACTGGCATTACAAAAACAAATAGCACTAGAAGTACAAAAATACTACGCTTCACGACTCTGGAAATCTTCTGCACTGTTCTTGTGACATCACTGCAAGTAGGTAGGTGTGTCGTGTAAAGTCCAGTGGTTCCCAAACTTGACCATACCAAGGACTCCAGACATGATTAGAGCCCAGCCGAGGACCCCAGCCAATCAAAAGTTATCATTACCATACCTGGATACGCAGTACGACGTAGTAAGGACATTTAATATTTGCATATTCTTGCACAAAGTATAAGTAAATATATAAAAGATTAAAAAAAAATTTTATTGCTTTAAATGCAATACAAAGTAAAATTGGTGAGTGTCACAATTTTTTCTGGAGTTGACCAAATATTAATTTGTCATTGTGTCGCAACCCCCTAGGGCTTCTCCTGGATCCCCAGGGGTCTGCGGGCCCCAGTTTGGGACATTGGTGTAAATGATTAAAATGAAGAGTTTCTTATTATCAATAGAAAAAGAACATCAGTAATGGTAGTAGCTGTAGTAAAAACGGATAAAGGAGCAATTTATCATCATTGTTAGCTGTAATAAAATCAGTATTGTTTGTTTTGTTTATCTGGTGTTTTAAAGTTTCATGGAACCAGTGGTTATTCAGCAACGGGACCAACGGGTTTACTTGACTTCCGAATCACATCGAGAGTGAACTTCCATCACCAGAAATACACATCTCTCACCCCTCACTGGAATGCCTGAGAATCGAACTCGCAGCCACCTAGGTGGCGCGCCACTGAGGCGCTAGTAAAATCAGTGGAAATAAAAAAAAAAAAAAAAAAAAACAATTAAAACTGGAAAACTAATCAAAGTTATAGGGGTATATAAAAATATTCTACAGGGAATAACACAAGCAGAAACGCAACGGCATCAACAGTAAATGGAAGGAAGCAGAGTGGCAACATGAGTCACATTTATAGCGATTAAAGCAAGAGGGTTAAGAATGAAAACAGGTAGTAACAAGTAGCAGTGTTATCAATAGTGAAAGACGCTGTTATATGTACATACATACATACATACATACACATATATATATATATATATATATATATATATATATATATATATATATATATATACTATATATATATATATATATATATTTGTTCTCTCTCTCTCTCTCTCTCTCTCTCTCTCTCTCTCTCTCTCTCTCTCGATAAAATGGTTCGAATTTTTTTGGGAAACAGCACTATTCTACATATTCTAGCCAGTTATTCCCACCCACCCCCCTTCTGTGTGTGTGTGTGTGTGAGCGAGAGAGAAGCAATGACATCAAACGATAAAATGGCTCGAATTATTTCGGGAAACAGAGCATTATTCTACATAAAAACCTAACCAAAAGGTTGCCTGACGAACACACACACACACACACACACACACACACACACAGAGAGAGAGAGAGAGAGAGAGAGAGAGAGATTAGATCAAGACGAGGCGATAAAAACCGGGCAGGAGAGTCAGAAGAAGCGTGAGTTATGTGCGGAAACAAAAGCGCTAAATGCGAGACCTGTGATTACGGGAGGCCCCTACTTAAGTGCAGGAGTTAGTCTTTAAGGGAAAACCCGCCTGAGAGAGAGAGAGAGAGAGAGAGAGAGAGAGAGAGAGAGAGAGAGAGAGAGAGGCCGAGTTAAGAGTGATTTACACCGGCCATTACGCCAAGATATATTTCGGTCAAATGAGCCCTGATGATACGGTGGAAGTTATGATGCGAGGAGATAAATATAACAGTAAATAATTATTCATTATTGCTATGTTAGCGTAGACAAATTAAAAGGGCAATACGTCAATGGGCCTGTAATTATGTTATGTATACTCTGACCTAGTGCACGCCTCCAGAGAGAGAGAGAGAGATAGAGATGAGAGAAGAGAGCGAGAGAGAGAGAGAGAGAGAGAGAGAGAGAGAGAGAGACTTTTAAGTTTGAACAGTGTTTATATTATGACATCATGGTTATTGTGGATTTATAAACAAATACGTTTGTACATAAAAAATATGGCCTAAGAGCACTTAAGCCATGCACGAATTAACAATACGAACACCCCCATACACACAGATACTAATTACTATAGATAATTGTATATATGTTTGTGTTAAAACATGTTTGATAAACCTGCAATGTGTTTCTCATATATATATATATATATATATATATATATATATATATATATATATATGTATATAATATATAGCATACATACATACATACATACATACTATATGTGTATTATTATTATTATTATTATTTTTTTTTTTTTTTTTTTTTTTTTTGCTCTATCACAGTCCTCCAATTCGACTGGGTGGTATTTATAGTGTGGGGTTCCGGGTTGCATCCTGCCTCCTTAGGAGTCCATCACTCTTCTTACTATGTGTGCCGTTTCTAGGATCACACTCTTCTGCATAAGTCCTGGAGCTACTTCAGCCTCTAGTTTTTCTAGATTCCTTTTCAGGGATCTTGGGATCGTGGCCTAGTGCTCCTATGATTATGGGTACGATTTCCACTGGCATATCCCATATCCTTCTTATTTCTATTTTCAGATCTTGATACTTATCCATTTTTTCCCTCTCTTTCTCTTCAACTCTGGTGTCCCATGGTATTGCGACATCAATGAGTGATACTTTCTTCTTGACTTTGTCAATCAACGTCACGTCTGGTCTGTTTGCACGTATCACCCTATCCGTTCTGATACCATAGTCCCAGAGGATCTTTGCCTGATCGTTTTCTATCACTCCCTCAGGTTGGTGCTCGTACCACTTATTACTGCAAGGTAGCTGATGTTTCTTGCACAGGCTCCAGTGGAGGGCTTTTGCTACTGAATCATGCCTCTTTTTGTACTGGTTCTGTGCAAGTGCCGGACATTCGCTTGCTATGTGGTTTATGGTTTCATTTTTCATATTGCACTTCCTACATATGGGAGAGATGTTATTTCCATCTATCGTTCTTTGGACATATCTGGTTCTTAGGGCCTGATCTTGTGCCGCTGTTATCATTCCTTCAGTTTCCTTCTTTAGCTCTCCCCTCTGTAGCCATTGCCAATTGTCATCGCTGGCTAGTTCTTTAGTCTGTCTCATGTATTGTCCGTGCATTGGTTTGTTGTGCCAGTCCTCTGTTCTTTCTGTCTTTCTCCTGTCTCTGTATATTTCTGGGTCTTCGTCTACTTTTATTAGTCCTTCTTCCCATGCACTCTTTAGCCACTCGTCTTCACTGGTTTTTAGATATTGCCCCAGTGCTCTGTTCTCGATGTTAACGCAGTCCTCTATACTTAGTAGTCCTCTCCCTCCTTCCTTTCGTGTTATGTATAGTCTGTCCGTATTTGCTCTTGGGTGTAGTGCTTTGTGTATTGTCATATGTTTCCTGGTTTTCTGATCTATGCTGCGGAGTTCTGCCTTCGTCCATTCCACTATTCCTGCGCTGTATCTGATTACTGGCACTGCCCATGTGTTTATGGCTTTTATCATATTTCCGGCGTTGAGTTTTGACTTGAGTATCGCCATGAGTCTCTGCATATATTCTTTCCTGATCGTGTCCTTCATCTCTTGGTGTTTTATATCTCCTCCTTCCATTATTCCCAGGTATTTGTATCCTGTCTCATCTATGTGTTTGATGTTGCTCCCATCTGGTAGCTTTATCCCTTCAGTTCTCGTTACTTTGCCTTTTTGTATGTTGACTAAGGCGCATTTTCTATTCCAAACTCCATCCTGATGTCCCCAGATACAATCCTTACAGTCTGGATTAGGGTATCTATTTCCTTGATGCTCTTACCATACAGCTTGATGTCGTCCATGAACATCAGATGGTTGATTCTGTTGCCTCTTTTCTTGAGTTGGTACCCGGCATCCATCTTCTGTAGTACTTTTGTCATGGGAATCATGGCTACTACGAAGAGTAGTGGGGACAGTGAGTCGCCCTGGAAGATCCCTCTCCTGATATTAACCTCTGCTAGTCTTATTCCAGAGCTTGTAAGTATTGTATTTCCAGTTGCGCATTGTATTTTTGAGGAAGCTGAATGGTAGTTTCCCCTCTGCCCCATATATTTTCAGGCATTCTATTAGCCATGTGTGTGGTATCATGTCGAAGGCTTTCTTATAGTCTATCCATGCCATGCTTAGGTTGGTTTTCCTTCTCCTACTGTTCTTCATTACCATTTTGTCTATCAGGAGCTGGTCTTTTGTGCCCCTACACTTCCTTCTGCAGCCTTTCTGTTGGTGGGGGATGGTGTTTGTCTCCTCTAGGTAGTTGTATAGCCTTTCACTGATGATACCTGTTAGTAACTTCCACATTATTGGTAGGCAGGTGATAGGCCTGTAGTTACTGGCTATATTTCCCTTACTCTTGTCTTTTTGTACTAAGGATGTTCTTCCTGTGGTCATCCATTTGGGTGCTTGGTGATTTGAGAGACAATGCTGGAGTTGTTCTGCTATTCGTGGGTGTAGGGCCTTGAAGTTTTTGAGCCAGTATCCATGGACTTCATCGCGACCTGGGGCTTTCCAGTTTGGCATTTTCTTTAGTTGGTGTCTGACTGTGTCTGTCGTGATCTCTGTGAATCTTTGTTTTATTCTCCCTGTTTCTTCTTCCTTGACTTCCTGGAGCCATGTTGCATGTTTGTTGTGTGATACCGGATTGCTCCATATGTTTTCCCAGAGTCTCTTACTTGGTTCGGCTTCAGGAATTTCTGGGTGGTTGTCTTCCCTCTTAGTTGGCTGTATAGTCTTTTCTGGTTGGTTCCGAATAGTTTGTTCTGTTGGTATCCCTTATTCCTGTTCATGTACCGTTGGATCTTATGTGCTTTGGCCTTAAGCCTCTGTTTTACATCTTCTATGGTGCTGTTTAGTCCCCTCTCTTGTACTTTGTATTTCTCGTTGAGTTCCTCCCTTGTTTTCTTGCTTCTTAGCCTTTTTCTTTTTTCTGCCATCTCTTTCAGTTTACTCAAGTCAGATCTCATCACCATGATTTGCTTTTCCAGGCGCCTTTTCCAAGGAGGTTGCTGTTTTGGTTTCTGTTGGGTTGGTTGTGCTGGTGGTGGTGTTGGTGTTCGAATCCCCATCAGTTCTGCTACTAATCTTGCTCCTGCATATGTCAAGTTATTTGTTTCTGTGATACTGGTGGTCTGTATTATGCCCATTATTTCATTGACCTCACTTGTTTTCTCCCTTAATTTCTTGGTGTTGTAGGCTTTCATGGAGGGGATCTTTGTTCTCTCTCTATCTGGCTCCATCCATTGTCTGATCTTTTCTACCCATTCCGTCCTCTCTGTTACTTCGTCGGTGTTTCTTCGTGTGTCGTTGTTTGATACCTCATCCTCCCTGTCGTCTTCTGTGGCATCGTCTCTCAGTTCGTCTTCGTGTAATTCGTTGTCGTGTGACATTTCCCTTTCCAGTTCTTCTCTTTCTGTTGGGGAGAGCCAGTTCTTTTTCTTTATGTTCCTTACTTGGTCTGCCAGCCTCTGCTCTGTTTGGGGGGTGTTATTCCTCTCATTCCAGATGTTGATCAATCTTCTTCTATATCCTCTCTCCGTCGGGTTGCTTCTGATGTAGCATCTCCATATTTCCTTATTTTCTTCTCTTGTCCATTTCTTCCTTTTTGCCTCTGTAGCTCCAATCTCAGGCTGTTGATTATTGTCGTTGTGGTGATCAGTTACTGGATGACGACCTCCAAGTACCTGACCGTCTTCCCCTTCAATTGGGTTGAATACCTGGTTGCCGGACGAAGCTCCTCTGTTGCCAGAGGTTCCATTTACGTCGTTGTCGTTTATTACTTCATTTCTTTCCATCATTGCTGAGTTTTGCTATTTAACCCATAGCTGGACCCTACCCCATCAGGGATAGGTACTCATTTACAGCTGAGTAGACTGAGGAAATTATGGTAAAGATCCTTTCCCAAGGAATCAACGCCGAGGAGAGCGGTCACCCATCCAACTACTGACCAGCCCCAATGTTGCTTAACTTGACTTAAGTCTATTGACGACCTAACCCACTCCTCCACGGCGCCACATTATTATTATTATTATTATTATTATTATTATTATTATTATTATTATTATTATTATTATTATTTATTATTATTATTATTATTATATTCAGAAGATGAATCCTATCCATATGGAACAAGTCCACATGAACCAAACTTGATATTCAAGCCTCCAAAGAATATGATACTCATTGGAAAGTAACAAAAAGTAATAGTAAATACAGAAAGAGACCTCATTTATCAAAAAGAAAGAAAGAACAATATATATATATATATACATATATATATATATATATATATATATATATATATATATATATATATGAAATAAATGGAAATTTTCTCCTATTAGAGGGGATGGTTCCAGAAGCTGCAAGCTCTCCAGTTTTCAGAAAGTTTTCAAGTTGAGGGAGCTAGCCCTTTGCTCTTCCAATGCAGGTTACAACAACCTCAGTCAGCTAACCACCAGGTACATAGTTCAATGTCAAATCAGCAGGTGCCAATGGAATTTAAAAGAAAGCACCTAAAGCTCTCTGTCCAGCCTAGCAATGGGTAATGTCATTACCGTTGTTTGCTGTATAAATATATATATATATATATATATATATATATATATATATATAATATATATATATAGATGTGAGTGTGTGTATGTGTGTGTCTGTGTGTTGTGTTTATACATCCTCATGTAGGCAGATATATGCACCAAATAAGAAAAATACCAAATACTTCATATCCGGAACCATAAATTATTGTGATAGGATAATGTCAGCACTGATTCCATGGAGGCATTTATGGCTCTTTGTTCAGAATTTCATTTTAAAGAATAATGAATCTTACCTAATAAATGAAAATCACGAAATGTGCTTATATATATATATATATATATATATATATATATATATATATATATATATATATATATATATATATATATATATTATATTTATATATATAATTATATGTATAATCTATTTGTATATATACATGCACATATGAAGAGAGAGTGAACATTATATATGTATATGTATATAGTATGCATGTATTATTACGTATTCAGACACTGAGCCCGCTAAGTTCAACAAATCTGGAAATCAGACGTATATTTACTTATCCGCGCAGTAAGAATTATTTTATGAATATACACCAGTATACATACAATCACTCGTTCATACGCACATACTTGAAAGAACACAGACTCGTTTGCATATATAAGGAAAGTAAACAAACAATAATAAATACGCAAATAAAAAAAAACATGCAAAAAACCGAACAAACAATAAAAGACTTAACATACTTTACAAATTCACCCCAATAATGATAGCAACATCAGCCCAAATATGGCTAGGCAGATTTAGATCAAAAGGTGAACGATGCAATAAGGGAACAACAGAAACCGAGAATAGTGGCCTGGAATGAATGGGCATTCTGGAAGCGGACTAAACATTCTGGCCTGCATTAACGATCGCCATCGAAAAATGATGAGACAATGCCCAGCCCTTGTTTCTTATCCTCAAGTGATGGTATATATGCCGCAAATCAGAGAGAGAGAGAGAGAGAGAGAGAGAGAGAGAGAGAGAGAGAGAGAGTTTGAATTTTTCATGAGGGTAATTTGCCATCTTATTTAAGAATATATATACACGTGCATTATTTTAAGCGCCCGCAAAAAGACAAACGCACTTATATACATATACTTAATTCATATACACATACATTGCTGTGTTTTTAGATTTTTTTCTTCTCTCTCTGGCAACAAACACTGAGTGTTTCTCTGTATTTAAGATTTTGCTGCGGGTTGAGGTTATTATATCTTTTTATTTTGCTTTATTACGTCATTGGTCTTAATGTAATTTATATTCCATTGATATATATATATATATATATATATATATATATATATATATATATATATATATATATATATCTGTGTGCGCGCGCGCGCAAAATGCACTGAACTACAATAATTGTTGTAGAACAACTGAGGAAGGAAGGAAACACGGGTGAGCGCGGCCGTGGAGTTAAATCTCCCTTTTCACATCATATCTTTTTACTATACATTCTCCAATGAATCCCCTTTACTTCAACTGCAAATAAATCTCATCATTACACATTAGCGTCACCACCATATTAAGTCTCCGTTTCTCCCAAACTGCCTTCAATGTCAGACGCGTTCTTTTATTCGCCCCCCCCCCGACCACCACCACCACCTCCAAAATAAATCGTCAACTCGTCACTTTATAATTCCCAACTGTGTCCACTTTCGGACACACCTTTTCTCACCACTACCTTCATAGCGTTCTTCTATATCTCCAACTAACGCCACCCCCAGATACTTGCCATCATTATTTCTCTCAACGACCTCCGTCTTCAGAACTATCTCCAGCTTCAGAATTTTCCTGTTTCTTTTAACTTGGCCCACCTTAAAACAAATTTTCTTACGTTTTCCACATTATCTGTGTGTGAGAGAGAGAGAGAGAGAGAGAGAGAGAGAGAGAGAGAGAGAGAGAGAGAGAGA
>NC_061097.1:18148482-18150982 GCF_015104395.2 Macrobrachium nipponense | reverse complement strand
AAGTAAGAATGGGTCACCCAAATCTTCAAGAATGTACTGTAACTCCTAGAATGGTATGAGGAATATCTTCAAGCCAGACCCATCAGTTATTCATTAAAATTTCATCTCCATACTCTTTCCTGCCATCTAACCTTTAATATTCACTTTTTCATGCCATCTGACCTTTGATATTCATTCATTCATTCCATCTGACCCTTAATGTTAACTCTTTCCTGCCATCTGACATTTAATATTCAGTCTATACTGACATCTGACTTTTGATATTCAATCCTTACTGCCATATGACCTTTAATATTCACTCTTGACTGCAATCCAACCTTCCATATTCACTCTATACTACCATCGGACCTATAATATTCACTCTTTTACTGCCATGTGACCTTTACTGGCAACTGACGTTTAATATTTACTCTTTACTGCCATCTAACATTTATTATTCACTCTTTCCTTACATTTGACCTTTAATATTCACTTTTTACTGCCATCTGACCTTTCAAATTCACTCTTTCATTCCATATGACCATTAATATTCACTCTTTCATTCCACCTGACCTTTAGGATTAACTTATCTTGCCATCTGACCTTTAATATTCTTACGGCTTTGTTCCAAAATCTACAAAATCATTTTAAAAAATTACTAACGCGACTGTTCATATCAAATGTTTCAATTAGATTAATATGAACTAAACACGTTTTAAAACAATTTTACCAACTTGCACTTTCAGAAATACAGGTTAATGGATAGAACGCTTTGTTTTTTTATTTAATGAATTGGTAATAATCCCAAGCATCCTGGCACAATCATAATTATAATGAAATAAATCGTTAACATTTTTCAATACATCACCATGATCATCATATCCACTGGAAACTTTAAATGCCTAACATGAGAAGTTAACCTAAGAGTGACAGCACACATACCAATAATATATATATATATATATATATATATATATATATATATATATATATATATATATATATATACACAGTATATATATAATATAATATGTGTTTATATACATAAACATATAGGTAAATATATGTATATATATATATATATATATATATATATATATATATATATATATATATATATATGTTTGTGTTTCTGTGCGTTTATGTATATGTATGTATGTATGTATATATATGTATATATATATATATATATATATATATATATATATATATATAATATATATATATATATATATACACACACATACACAGTACACATATTTATATATATACATATCTATATATTTACATATACATACACACATACATACATGCATACGTGCTTACTTACATACATGCATGCACGCACGCATACCTACACAAAAGGAATGGCAAAGACCGCTTCAAAACAAACCGCGAAGAGAAATCGGGGTTGCATTTATCCGCACCGATGCAGGTCTCCGGTCGAGGGCCCCATTGCGAATATCGCTTGTCTCTGAAGAATGGGTTTTAATTGAGAGAGTGAAAGGATTTTGATGAGGAGGGGGGCATCCGATAGCGTCTTTAATGGGCTGCTCTTGCAATGTGTGTGGGCGTGGTCTGAGTGGCATAAGAAGAGGCATGTGTGGGCGGGGCCGCCAGCGGGTGTGGGTACAGAAGGGAGAGGGCAAACGACGACCACGGACATAATATAAATTATATATATATATATATATATATATATATATATATATATATATATATATATATATATATATACATATATAACATCCAGGCAGATGTTAATATCTTATAATTCTTAGTTTAATTCAATATGAAAAAAAATGTAAGTTACAGTTTTAATATAAATTAAGATTGTAAAACTGTCTCTTTTCCATAATGACTGGAGAAATATTTCTAGATTATCGTTGTACAGGAGCTGCGTCGCGGCATTTTATTCTTCTAGTTGTTGCAAAATTAGAAAACAGTCAGATAAAAGGTCACTGTATAATGAAATTGTTCTCATATATTTCTTAGAGTAAATTGCAAGAGGTACACAGAATTTTGTAATAATATATTAACAGAAAAAGGATAAACTTTAAGTGATGCAGTTTGAATGTTTTTAAATAATGCATTAACAATCAATTTAGGTAGGAAAAATCTAGTGTTCCATTTCGACTGTGATGAAAAACTACCCTTGAATTTATATCCATCTTAAAAAAATAGTTATGGCTAATCTGTGTATAATTCATTATTGTTAATAAATAATGGAAGGGAAAAAACTGCAAGTGGTACGGTTGGCATGTACCGTAAAATCGCAACTACAATGTTAATTATGCAGTCAAATTATCAAGCCTAAAAGAACAAAAATAATAGCTGAAGCAATGATATATCTTTTGCAGTACGGGTCTCGCGGTCATTATCGTAATTTAGGGTAATTCACTGCAATTGGACGTAATTGATTGGAATTTATCGCAGAGTGCAGAGACCTTGAGCCTTGATGTAATTGAATAATGAAGAGCAAAATTGAATGCCAGTATCCTATGAATACTTGGTTCAGTGG
>NC_061097.1:18125982-18143482 GCF_015104395.2 Macrobrachium nipponense | reverse complement strand
CATTGAATGGAGTTAAAGTATCATTTAGTTTTTGACTGAACTGCAACGGGACAATGCCACGCCCCTCGTTGAGTAGTGTTCACTCTTTTGATGTGACTCAAAAAGACTACCAAATGACGAATCGAGCCCCTTGCCTATCTTCGTCTCACATTTCGACTAGTAACGCTGCAACGTCTCCCCGTTTATACTGATACACAACGATGATACGATACGCGGATTTGCAACGTGCGCGCGCGCGACTTTTTCGCTACAGCTTCAGAATTTCCGTCCTACGTCTTTATCCCCCTTACTCTTGTGACCTTCTATCCCGTAGAAGGTCACTCCATCCCGTCCTTCAAGGTTAAGCCTCCACATCTCATTTTTTTTTCTGTCTCTCTCCTTGTTTCCCACCGGTCTAACACAGGTAAGAACATTATTTGGTCTAGGTCACTGGCCTCAATTACCCTGGTAGTAGTGTGGCCAAATAACTGAAATTAATCTTGTCCCAGTCGCAAGACAAGCAGGCTACGTAGGGCCATCCGGGTACTTTAACCTCACACAAAAAGTGTATCAATGGCATTTCAAGTGATATAGCCTAACTTGACCGAATGTAACCTAGAACACTGTGTCCTTTGGCCATCCTAGACCCTTGCAAGAATATATTGGCGAAGCTTATACAGGTTGGAAAGACAATTGAAGGCTACTAGGTCTCGACTAGGTTAACGGTTTTGTATTGATATGCAAAAGTTGTAAGGAAAAGCAGCCGGTATTAGCCTGTTTTAGCCAAGAAGCGAAGTAAAGTAGTTGCTGTACTTGGTAACAGTCCAAAACAGGAATAAAATGATTAGAAAACACCAAGGGGTGTGAGATGAAGCCGAGAGGATTAGGTTCTTGTATACAATTGTCGCGAAAGATGGCTCAATAAAGGACTAATTAAGGACAAAACGAAAAAGGCAGGGAAGGCAAATCAAGGGAGTGATAAAATATTATTGGTGGACATTAAAATAAGACTTAACTCTATGGTTAGACTATTTTAAAACATGTACACGGGTCACGGTACAACTCAGGTGTTATGGGTAAGAAGTGGATCGCATTTAAAAACGAATTCTTGAGATCTTCAGATAAAAGGAATTGCGAAGTAGGATGTCTTAAACAATGATAGAACACTAGGAGAAGAACACAGTAATCTATATGCCATACTATCCCGATGGAGAAAAAAAAATTGTACGAGGAGTACAAGGTTGGATTGTGAAGGAAGGTGTTGGAGAGAGGGACCTAGCGAGCCATGGCTTTAAACACTGAAGAGGGGGATCGAAGGATAGTGGTAAAACGTAATGAAACGGCATAGGACGGACACTTGAGGAGAAAAAATTCACCAAAGACCTGTGACTCAACTTAAAAGCAACAGGACTAGCTGACTTTATTCAAGATCGAACTATGGCAGACTCCAACTTTCTGTGTGCCTTACAAGACTTACTGATGGCATTCAAAATTTGTGTTCTACAGACCAGATGAAGATATGTTCAAATTCTGAATGTCTTATGAGACGGGAGATTGACTTAGGTATTGAGAGATTGAATAATTATAGATTCAAATTATGTGAGTGATTTATGAGAGCGATATTGATCGAGCTTTATATTTAAATATTCTTAATGATTTTTTGGC
This sequence comes from Macrobrachium nipponense, assembly GCF_015104395.2. Lineage (NCBI taxonomy): Eukaryota > Metazoa > Arthropoda > Malacostraca > Decapoda > Palaemonidae > Macrobrachium > Macrobrachium nipponense. The sequence goes on along the minus strand of NC_061097.1, from coordinate 18,141,838 downwards.
ATTTAGTTCAGCCTATGATGAGAAGATACTGTGGAATACAACAGGACTGTAAAATGCAAGTACTGCGTGACAAAGAAGTATAGCCACAGAAAATATATTCACAAACTATGAGGCAAAATCCTAAAGGAATTATATATACAGCATATGTTTACACACACATGCGCACACATCTATAGCATATTATATATAAATATATATAATTATATATATATGTATATATATATATATATATATATATATATAATATATATATATATATATATAATATATATATATATATATATATATATATATATATATATATTTATATATATATATATAGAGAGAGAGAGAGAGAGAGAGAGAGAGAGAGAGAGAGAGAGAATGTGTTCGTTTAGGCCTCGTGGTTTGATCATTAACATTCTAGTCTACCAATTCAAAGATCCCAAGATCGAATCCTGTACGAGGACTGGCTGATAAACACACCGCGTTAAAAACCTACTACGTTTCTGTTGACAGAGGCAACGAATTAGGCCCCTACCTAGTAGCTGTCAACAGGGTTAAAAAGAGCGTGGGTTTGGCAACCTCATCCCAAAAAGACTTACCAAAGAAACAGAGCCTGTCGAGCAATCTTTTAACATCCATTTAATTACAACGCCTATATTTCTCCCCCTTCCCTCTGTTCCTCTTCTCGAGAAAGTATTGGAGAGAACGGAATCTTGATCCCTTCGGAAATGATAAAAAAGGAAGGAAAAATAATGAAGCTATCTGTATGCGACTGGTCTTTAATAAACACTAATAACAGAGAACGTGTTCCCTGAGGAACCTCTTCTTGTGTTTCTGTTCGACGGAGTCTACTTAACCACACCCACCGCCCACTACCATTCCCCTCCCCCCCTTCCCCCTCCTCGTCGTATTGGAGCTCCAAGTATTGGAGTCTCCAGGTCCGGCTCCCCGCAACCCCCCCCCCCCCCCCTCCCTCTCCCCCAACCCCGATCCGTTTTGTGTTTTCTTTCTTTCTACAGTCGTCCATAAAGCCCCTAACACCTCTCAGTCATCACCCTTGCTTTTGGGCGGCATTAAAAGATTGCCTTGCTGGTGGACGGAATATAATTCTCTGAAAGTAAGATCTGATCCAATAAACGACAAAATACGAATAAAGACCGAGATTAAACTGAAACTGAATAAAAAGAAAAAGACAAAGAGAAGCATCAACGAACAAGGTTAAGAAATAGAGGGAATGAAGTCAGATTTGAACTTTCTGTCTTTCGGCAATTACTTCAGGATAGGGACCTTATCTTAATGCCGTTATACCCAACCTGGCTGCGACTCAACGTCGTTAACAGTAAACCGTTACCCAACCTGGAGCATAACACGTGTTAACTACCAAGAATATAAACCACTATGATGTCAACAGAGGCACAGTGGATTTCATGAAACGCGCACTAATCCCTCTGCAACTCATGGAAATCGAAATCGGGTCCTCATTAGAAAATTATTTTCATTAGACAACCGACTAATATGTCTGGAACTTGGAACTTGGGAATTTTTAGGGGTAAATATGGTGAGAACAAAAATAAGGGGAGGACAACCAGGTTTCAAGAAACCAAAGTGTACTGATAGGATAAGGGGTGAAAGGGCAGCGTCTTGGTACAAAGTCAAGACGGTAAAACAGGTGATGTAACTGATCATCCTGAGGGAGTCCCAGAACGAAGAGGAATTTAAAAATAGGGAGAAATAACGTAAAACCACGACGTCTGGTGTAGTCGGGAATGGGTTAGAATGAGGCCAGAGAGCCAAACGAGTTAATGACTTTTGGCGGAAGAGCAAAGCACCGTTGCAAAACCTCACGAAAGGTGCCTTCCTGCATACGAGTTGTCAAAGCGGCAAGTTGAAAACAGTACAAAGGTTTAGCATGTTACCCATGGAGCGGGCATTGAAGAATATCCGCGCAGAGAGAGAGAGAGAGAGAGAGAGAGAGAGAGAGAGGAAAAGTTAAGCCAAGCATTTAGAGAACTCCTGCTCCGTGCAAATGGAGCCATAATGATATCAAGAACATGCAATCAGGTCATTTGTATTCTGAGATTGGCGTCGTACAGGGCTGTAAGGATGCACCCGTTCTGTACACGTGGTACAGAAATCGCCCTCTTTAAAGTGGAGGCTTCAGGGGGAACCGAGGTAATTAAAAGATGATTTGGAGAAATATAGGAAGAACCGCTCTAGGGGGAGAGAGAGAGAGAGTGAGAGAGAGAGAGAAAGGGGGGCGGGGGAATCATATAGTTAGTCATACTTTGAGTTATAAGTGCATACATGTATTTAATGATAAGCACATGTATGCCCTCATATTAGAATGACAGTTTCTTAAAATAACTAAGCATCTCTAAGGAAGCAGCAGCATAGCATGACTTCATTAACACCCTTAGAAACAGTAACCCAAAATATGGAACAGGAAAAGAACACAGATTACACGAGTATCGAAAGATGGACAACTTAAATGAACAGAATGATTTCTCAACATGCAACATGATCGCAAATATCCGTTCGACAGCAGCGCTTCAGACAATCGACGACTGAATTCGACTAATAATACTGATATAATCTGTATCACGATCAGTTACTACTGCAGTGCTGGGTCTGCGGTGGGAGGCTGAAACCAACTTTCTTTGGAGCTTGAACTTAAAAGTCAATGGCCCCGTGGGCATGTTCCATGTGAGTAGGTTTCATCTACTGAAATAATAATAATAATAACAATAACAATAATAATAAAATAACAATAATAACCTGACACCGCTAATGTCCCAGGGGAAAGCGTAATCCTGAACTGTACAAATATTAAGAATAAAAAACAAAAAATGCTCCATAAAGCTTTTTTTATAGCGTAGAATGCTGTATGAGCCATGACCCATAAAAACTCTCAGCCACGGCCCGGTGGTGACCCGTCTTAAAGCGTTACAAGACGAAAGATCACGACTTGACTTTAACCTAAAATAAAATGAAAAATACAGAGGCTAGAGAGCTGTAATTTGTTATGTTTTACGCTTGGAGGGCGGATGATCAACATGCCAATTTGCAGCCCTCTAACCTCAGTAGCTTTGAAGATCTGCGGGCGGACAGGAAAAGTGCGGACGGACATTTAAATAGCCATCTCAATAGTTATCTTTTACAGACCACTAAAAATGTCAAATATGAACTGATTAAGGAGATATGTGCACACTGAAACCATTCGTATACAACGGACTCCTTTATAGTAAAATCGCAATGTGATTGAAATAAGGAAAATGTAGAACTCAAATGAAAAGAAGGAAATATGATAAAACAGGAACGATTAAGAAAGGCAAACGAAGGAGAGGGGTTGAACTACGGAGGTAAATAATAACAGATTTGAGAGGACAAACAAGAGAACGAAAAAAATACGAAAGAATGAGAAGTGGTCCGCGGAGCGAGGTAAAATTAAAGAAGCGTACAATTGAATAAGATGATCTCGATTAAGGGTTTGATAAGCAACGATCTACATAATCAATATCTGCGCCCTGCGGGGAAAATAGCCAAGGGTCTACACCACACTCGCAAACCCTCACACACACACACACACACACACATCTTCACTTACGGGATGCTCTTGAAATAAGAGCTTGTGTTGATAAATATATATCGCAGCTCAAAGTGTAACATTCATGCAGCTGAGGCCGAAAGAAACCTCCTATTAACCGTCAATAATTGAATATGGAATTTAAGTCAAAAGCCAAGCACTGGGATCTACGAGGTCATTCATCGCTGAAATGGAAATTGACAGTGTAAAGGTCTGAAAGGTGTAACAGGAGGAAAACCTCAACATTATAAATCAGTTGTTAGAGAGAGTGGAAAGAAGATGGAAGAATGATGACATGAAAAGAGTTACGGTAAAAGGAACGACAGGGATTGCAGCTAGGGGCCGAAGGCACGCTGCAAAGAACCTTAAGTAATGCCTGCAGTGCACCGCATGAAGCGCACTGATGACACTAACCCCCTACGGGAAAGAAGCCCTCAGTAACGTCTGCAATGGGCCACATTAGGCACCGTATACGCGGTAGCCCACCCCTATACAACGGCGCGAGATAGGTCGAGTGAATCTAGTATAAGCGACACCTGGGAACAGAAGAGGGAGACGAAGAAAATGAAGGAAGCCTCTGGCCTGTTCGACGACGTCCGCACAATAGAATCGGATGAAAAATGCTTCTCGTCCATCAGTGTTAAGTACTCGATGTAAACAAGGAATCCGCCGTAGGGATCCTCATCATTTATTTAGTTTTTTTTTTTATCATGTTATGACACCTTTATGGAATCTGATATCCATAAATTTGTTTAGTTCACTTTCCATAAGCAAACACATGAATACATAAGTGGGCGCAGTGAACAATACACAAACACACACACATATACATACATAACATATACACATATATATGCATATATAAATACATATATATATATATATATATATGCATATATAATACTATATATATATATATATATATAATATATATATATATATATATATATATATAATATATATATATATACGTATATATTATGTATGTATAATATACATTATAATAGATACATATACACATATATATTACATATTTATATATATATACACACATATCTATATATATATATATATATATATTATATATATACTTATATATATATATATATTACAATATATATATATATATATATATATATATATATAATAAAGCTACGCCCAAATCACTAACACTTACTACATTCGAAAGATACTCTTTAACAGAGAAAAAATATAATAGACGTCAAACAAAACTAAGAGAAAATAAAAAAAAAAACAAAGATTAATATCCGTTCAAAGTTACAAAAAAATGAACAAATATCAAGACAGGATTTTGCTGAGTCACGGTAATTAGTTATGGAAGTCCTATGCTATGTTACTCTAGATAGAGTATCGATTAAGTTTTTTTATGACCTTTTTTCTCGTAGTCCTAAATTTGCTCGCCCTCCTTTTTATTCTACTGTAGGCTGCTAATCTTTTCCTCATCTTCGAAATATTCAAATGAAGTTAGAAAAACGGAGGATGAAAATTACACTGATTTAAACAGGGTCACTATGCTATGTGTGTGTGTGTATGTTGGCATATATATTATATATATATATATATATATATATATATATATATATATATATATATATATATATATATATATAAATATATATATCATATATATATGATTATATATATATATATAATATATATAAATATATATACTATATATATATATATATATATATATATATTAAGACAATATGAAAACACCGTATCTTACTTCTAAGAAATCAATAGAAGGATCCACAGCTTTGTATATATTTCCATAAATATTTTATTTTCTAAATAAACAAGGATGTTACTGTGGATCCTTCTATTGATATATATATATATATATATATATTATATATATATATATATATATATATATATATATATATATATATATATATATTATATATGTATAACCGAATCACGAAAATTTGGAACATGATAAAAATATAAAGACAAAATCCACAAAGGAAAGAGAAAGAACAGAGTTCTGCAAGGCCTTTCGACTTATTGTCCTTTCAATTGAAAGATGAGATCGCTGCCAACCAGGCCACATGGGTCATAAAAGAAGTACAATTGTAGGTATACCTAAGGCTTAACCTGGGCAGGCTAACTAACTGCCCGGCATACCAGCGTGATCTCCCCAAACTTTCCGACTAAGCAATGACCCAATGGGTAGCATTTCATTCGTATTACCCCTTCACTCAGAAAGGACATTACGAATGAAATGCTGTCAATTTAGTTCATGTTAAGAAAAACATATATCCACAACAAATTGATTTTTTTATATAAACTTCTACCATATCAAATGAAATTTTTCATTGAAAAATATACCAATATCAAATTAGCATTTTATGAAATGTATACCCATATTAAATTAAAATTGTCAATTAAAACGTATACCAATTTAAATTAGTTTTAATGAAAATGTATACCCATATCAAATTAAATGTTTTTAATGAAAAAGTACACCCATAGTAAATTGCATTTTTTAATGAAAACATACCAATATCAAAGTAATTCTTTTAATGTAAACGTATACATATATATACAATTTTTTTATGAAATCTTATACCATATAACATTAATTCTTTTACGTAAACAATACCATATCAAATTAAATCATTTTCATTGCAAATATATACACAGATATTAAATTTTCCAACCAAAATTTATACATATCATATTTACTTTTTTCAAATCGTACACCCATATAAATTAAATTAATAAAAATTATAACCATACCAAATCAAATTTTCTATGAAAACAAACTCCAATTAAATTAAATTTTTAAAGAAAACGTTTACCCATATCATATTAAATCTTTAAAGAAAACTATACCCATATCAAATTGAATTTTTCAAGGAAAACGTATGCCCATATAGAATTCAATTCTGCAATGAAAATTTATATCCTTATCAAATTTGCTTCTTTCAATGAAGAAGTATTCAATATCAAATTAGATTTTTCAGTGGAAAAGTATACCCATACAAAATTTAATTTCGCAATGAAAACTTATACCCACATCAAATTTACTTTTTAACGAAAAAGTATACCATATCAAATACGATTTTCTAATGGAAAAGTGTACCCATATCAAATTGGATTTTGTAATGAAAAACTATACCCATTATCAAATTGAATTTTTTTAAAGAAGACTTACACCTATATCAGAATTGAATTTTTTCAATGAAAAAATATGCGCATAAATTGAATTCTTTTTACAGAAAAATTATACCCATATAAAATTGAAATTTTTTATGAAAAAAATATACCCAAATCTTCATTTAATGAAAACGTATACCCATATACCAGTAGGGCGTCCTAAAAGTCGATAACTCGCCAAGTTCTAATTAAAACATTTAAATGAAAATTTATGATATTTCAATAAAAATAAATCTTATATGGGATGACATTTAAAGATGAAAGGTTTTCTCTGGCGAGGGAATTTTTCTGTTATCTCCAATACTTTCGGAGATGATAGCATTTGAACAGCGTTAGGGCCGTGCCGGGCCACCAGAAATGAGCCCGTTCCCACTAAGACTTCGCTTCGCTCGTAATAACTGGATTTACCAATGAAAAAGAAACCCATATCAAAGTAGCCTGGATTGCAACCGTCGAGACCATGGCCATATAAGCAAATCCAACACCTGTTATCCCCAATTTTCTTCTGTGATTCATTCATCAATGCATGTCAAGCATGACATTTACCCCTTAAATAGACAGAGAGAGAGAGAGAGAGAGAGAGAGAGAGAGAGAGAGAGAGAGAGAGAGAGAGTACTTTGATACATATTTGACGCCAAACTAGCTAACTTAACTAGTGACTGATAGGGTTACAATATCATGTAGTCCCATGATTCAAAACAAAGGTTCTGGTTGATCCTGAATGGTAGATTTTAATTCTGAAACTATTAATGGTATATATCAAAAATTGAGTTTTTTCGCTTTATTAGAAAATTAACAATTCGATATTTGTTGTCGACAATAACACGTTTCCTTGTCTATAACTTTTTCTTTATTTGATTATACACTAAAAGATTTTTCATTGTTTTATTTTTCAATAACAATCAAGAAATTGACTCTGTCTACTCGCGAGTTTGAAAAGGGCTGGCCATGAGTTGACCAGGGCAAGCCTAAATGTAAAGTTTATTACCCGTAGGTTATAGTTTTTCCACACAAGAGCAAATATACGAAAACAATGTGTTTTATAATATGTAGATTATTATCTAAAATAATACATACATTCACATGGAGGAACCCTTTAAGTTTATTTTCTTGCAAGTGAGGTTTTCACAGATTATATTCATCCATATGTTTGCTAATTCAACTTAATTTTTCTTCATTGGTGTGTCGTTGCCGCTTTTCGTTCATAGACTTTTTGCCAAAAGGTAGCTTTATTTACAAGTTCAAGAAATTATCGAGTTGTTACAAATAATAATAATATAATAATAATAATAATAATAATAATAATAATAATAATAATAATAATAATAATGATTAGAAATATATTTATTAATTATAATGATTATTATCATTATTATTAGCATAATTGTTGTCTTTTGGAACAAACTTGAGCTCTTTAACTTGTAAGGAAAGCTACCAAATAACAAAAGGCCAATAAAGTTGAATCAGCAAATATATGGATAAATATGCAATTATAAACAATTGCTTTACCATTTTTACTAGGAAAGCAAGTTATTTCCATAAGCAATGCACCAGATTTCCGTCTAAAAGTTATATATTTTTCGGAGCGATATTAACTGAATGGACCATTCCGATATAATCATCAAAAGGAAATTATTTTAATGAGGAATCCATTCAGTTAGAATAAATTTGAAGTAAACACAGATAACTTCAAAATCTGTTCGTTTAAGCAAATTAAACTTATAAATCTCCTGCCAAATGTTGGGCGCTTCTTAGAAGAGAGAATGACATTTTTAGTTTTATCATATACTAATATATATAAATATATATAATTATATATATATATATATATATATATATATATATATTATATATATATATATATATATTTATATATATATATATATATAATATATATATATATATATATATATATATATATATATATATATATATATATATTATATATTTATACATTTTATATATTTATATAAGAGTTAATATGTGCATATATAAAGGTAAATATATATATATATATAATTTATATATGTGTGTATATATATATATTATATATATATATATATAACTATATATATATAAATATATGCATGTCTCTGAGAGAGAAGAGAGAGAGAGAGAGAGAGAGAGAGAGAGAGAGAGAGAGAGAGAGGTAGGCTTCCTTCTGCGAGCGAAGGCAACCAAAAGCGGACATATTTATACTCCGTTATCAACATGCATCATTCAGAGGGAGGCAGGGGACTCCCCACCCACCACATCCCTCTACATCCTCTACTACTCCATCACCTCAGCCGAAAGAGTGAAGCAAGGTCATAATTTTGGGGGCCTGCGAAGTTTTTAATTAAATAAACCGGAATGAAGAAAGGAGGAGCATAGGGAAGGATGGAAACGCGAGGGATAGAGAGCGAGGTGGCGAAAGCGTCTGGCATTTTAACTCGAGACACTACTAAAGATGAGAAGGTTGCTTGGGTGTTGTGTTGGGTGACACATCGTAAGAAAACATTTCTTGGTGTCCTCAACGTTTATCAACTTAAAAAGAGTCACCCGCTGAACTTACCTATCAAATTTTATTGAAATTTTATTCCCCAACTCCGGGCACTTTTCCTTAGCGCAAAAGCCAGCGAGACAGGGACCATACTGCCCTATTCTAACCTAGGCCCGAAAAAAGTGCGAAAATAAAAACAAAAATGAGATGTGATATTTACCCTCGCAGAAGGCAATACACATGCCTCTTGGAGAAGACAAGATTTCAAACCCAAGGGAAACGAAGCAAGATCAAGAAAAAATACTGTAAGTGAATTGTGTAAGTGAAATTAATTTATACAATGAACGTTTCGTACTTGTTATTTTCATCAATATTATTTAGAGTTATTTTCATCAATATTATTTATCTAATTTAAGTACAAAATTTGCGTCGCTGGATTCCCGGGTTTCTTGTCTCTCTATATAATAGCGCTAATAATGGGCGACAGGATCTGGATGACAACAAAAAGTCCAACATTTAATGATACAAGAGCAAGAGCCACTTCTTGAGATGGGGGCCACCCAAAAATTGTGCTAATCCGGATCTACCGAAACCTGTTCATCCGTTTTCAAAATATTCTAACCCAGAGGCCCAACAGATTACGCCTCCAACTTTGTTGGTAGAGGGTTCAACATTTAATATTAAAAGTTATTTTTACATTATTAATTGAACCTTATAGTAACCAGCCTCTTTAATGTGTGAAATAACCTGATCCAAATGGCTTGCAATGAGCCCCGAAAATCCATCAGGGTAAAGGAGTGATTAACCTATATTCCAGTTTAATATCTATGTATATAATATATATATATATATATATATATATATATATATATATATATATATATTACATATACATATACATACACATACATATATATACACATACACATCCAAAAATCATTTACTATTTTCTTCTCTCTCGTTTGAGTATGCACAGTCTCTGCTTCTCTCTCTCTCTCTCTCTCTCAGCTCTAGTTTATTTACAGTGCACATTAATTATATTACACTAATTATATATGTACTATATGTTCATGTCCTTATAAATTACCTCTCGCTCTGGTTTATCGCAGCGTGTACATGAATTATCGGAGCACGGGTGGCCAAATAACGTTTGGGCCTTAATACCTATATAGAAATGCCGTATGGTTTACATCCAACGCAGAACATGACGTTGAAGCATCACACGCAGCGTTCCTCACACGAGCAGTCCCATACTTAAGGAAGGAGGAGGGATGCAACAGTATTGAGTTCCATAAGCGTACCCTACATTGCCATCCAAAAGTGGCACTCTGTTCTCAAGTTACTCGTTAAGGAACACCAAAAGGAGAAATGCTACGGTTGCTGCCATGATCGCCCGATTCCACTCGGTGGTCGTCGGTATTCAGGGACACATATCGATTTTCATTCAGATTTGTATTATTGCTCTAGAAAAGGGCATGTTGGGCAAATGATAAAAGTCATTTAAACGTACTTATATATATATACAGGCATACAAACAATATATATATATATATAAATGTATATATACATATACTTTTTTCCATTTTTGACGTGACATGCATACTTCCAATTATCAATCCACAAATTCACATTAATATTGAATTAGGTTTTCATTGACAATAACATGCACCCAAAGGGAATTATACTTGACAAATTCTCCTAACATACTAGGATTCGGATCCGTACCATACTGGGGACAGAAATATAGAGAGGGTGGCCATGACCAAGATATCAAGAGTTTAAAAGTTTATATCAATTGCATTGTACATATTGCTATCCATTGCAGATTCAATACCAAGAACCGAAATCAGACCATCTTCCTAATAACAATTTATTTAATAGGATTCGGTCTGTACCTTCCTGGGGGCAGAAATATCGAGACAGTGGTCATAACCATCAAGAAATCAAGAATTCAAGTTAATATAGAGTGTATTGTACACATTGCTGTCAATAAATGTTTAATATCGAATTCACTGAATAAAAAATACTCATAGCAGCATGAGTCTTGAAATGGAGAAACAAATCCACAGTTATGTACGTGTACAAATACAATTTTCAAAAATAAATCTATACAGACTGAAAAGGGGGATCGAACAGATTCCCGAAAGATATCTGTATAGATTTAATTTTAAATATATTTGTAGCCTAACCGTGACATTTGTTTCGCATTGAATTCACTTTAACTATTTTTTCTTTTATTTAAAAAGATACATTTTAAAATTCATTTTACAGTTCAAAACATATACAAATTATGTAATTTATGCACTTTAATTCGGGAATAACTTACACGCAAAGGAAAATATATCTCAAAAGTCCTGTAAGTATTTTTCCCCCTGACTAGGATCAAAACTCATGCCTCTACAGAGTTAGGAGTAGGGTGACGATGAACTTAACTATCCCTTCATGGATGAGTGGTTACGGTCACTGTCGCTTCCCTTCAAGCACCAGAAATGGTCAGGTTCGAATCCTGATCATGGTAGGACTGTCCTCATATAACTCCGTTGGGGTGTAAAGTATTCCCAAGGTCTAATTTCCTCTCTCTCTCTCTCTCTCTCTCTCTCTCTCTCTCTCTCTCTCTCTCTCTCTCATACTGACAACCATCAAGTTTCTCATGAAATAATCGGGATCTGAAAGTATCATGAATGGTTTCGTCTCTCATTCTCTGTGTCGGTAATTTAACATTAGGTTGAACAACTCTTACTACTGCTATCGTTCTTCCTCAACCCATCTCTCCGAAAGTTTGTGTGTTATTGTTTCTCTCTTACTACCCACAGCCATGGTTGCTTTTTCCGATCATCATCATGCTCCCCCTATCCCTCTCTCTCTCTCTCCCTCTCTCTCCCTCTCTCTCGTAGTAGCCATCTTGCTTGGTGAGACGTACCCGCGTGAAGTCAGATTAATCAACAGATATCACAAGTTTAACATACGACTAGAATTTGAGAAATATCTAGAAGTGTTCGTGAACTATCGGTGATAAGATTAGTGTGAAAATAGTAGGATAAAGCGTCTTCTAAGTTAGTTTAACAAGTGTAATACTGAAATCAGAACAAGATGGCAGTAAGTTCCAACTGCGGGAAGAGGTGGCGTAATTTAGCTTGCTTGGCGGATTCGCAATACGATGAGGTAGCAGGAAGGGAACTGGCATTTCTCATCTATGAAATCAGCAACAGTCCTAACCAAAAAGATACAAAAGCATTCATAGATATATTAGAAGGATATAATCCTTCAAACTGGAACAAATCTAATGAAAACATCTTGAAAATAATTGAAGAAGTTCCAAATAAAATCCAAGTGGTCAAGAGACTCATAAAGAAAATATACATAAACCAACATATTCCGACAAAGAAAATGAATAAGGTGAATCTTGTGAATATCCTAATTGATGCATTAGGAAAAAGAATGCCAAAAGCATGCAAACTGTGTAAGGTTTGGTATAGCATAGTCAATCCACAAAACCTAATCAGAAAATGTGCTGCATGCAACATTCCGACCCATCCACAGTGTGCTGAGGTAATGCAAGATTTGAGAAAAGATACAAGAATTTTTTGTTCAACATGTCTATCATGGATAGACAATGTTATTAAATCAAGATTGAATGTACAAATAGTTGAGGATGAAGAAGAAGAGGAAGAGGAAGAAGAAGAAGAAGAAGAAGAGGAAAACGGAAGAGAAGTAAACAAAAATGAAATGACAGAAAAAAATAAGGAAAACAAAGAACAAGATAAAAGTATGGATGCAGACATACTCATTGATACTACATATGAGGCAATAAAGCAGCATACCTACGAAGAAATAAATTACGATATGACAACAGAAAAGCAAATCCCGAAGAGGCTCTACCCAGATCTACACAATGACGGGAAAGAGGAAAAAATAGACAAGAAAGACAAAATCTGCAACCTTTTGAAAAGAGGGAATTGCAGATTTGGAGAAAGATGTTACTACAAACATCCTAAGGTATGTCAAAACTATGAAATATATGGTAAATGTGCATACTTAGATGGCTATGGGGATGATTGCAGAGATTTGCATCCAAAAATATGTAAAAACCTAAAAGAAGGAAAAGGATGTAAGTTCGACAAAAAATGCAAATACATGCACCCTGTAGCCATGAATCATAATCAAATAAATAACCAACCAAGTAATAAAATCCAAAATAAGAAAGAAATAAATAAAGAGAGAAATCAAGAATATCAGGTAAAAGAGAAAAGCAAACCACCAATGAGATATGCAGAGGTGTCAGCAAAAAATTTCAAAGCATCAGCTCCGAAATTCTACTCAAGAGATAATAACTGTATTTATTATGCAAGAGGATATTGCAGAAACGGAGAAAATTGCAGATTCAGACACAAAATGAATAATTATGATGAAGGAAGATCAAATATTATGGAAAAGTTGGATTGATTTTTTAATGTCAGAATTTCTGGAAATGAAAAAAAGAACAACATACCAGAACAGGAAAGAGACATGGGAAAATCCTTATTACTACCAATATTAAATGAAGGAGAAAACACGCAAACCATCATAGTGATGAATGCGCAGGGTTTAGTTACGAGTAACTCAAATGAAAAATAGAGTACTTAGAAGAACTAACCCAAAATGAAAAGAAAATAGATATAATGAATATAAGTGAAACCTGGTATTCCCAAGAGACTGGGAATGATGATCAAATAAAAGGGTTCCAAACTTATAGATCAGATAGAAAAAATAGGAATCAAGGGGGAACCGCAATATATGGGAAAGACAAAAAACAAGGAAAAATATATGAGAAATATAGTAACTCAGAATGTGAACTAATAGCGGTAGAATTTGAATCTGAAAAATTGATGAACATAGTAATATATTAGACCTCCTAATACAAAGAGTTTGACTTAATAATTGAAAAATTGGATGATATATGTAGAAATCACAAGGACTGGACTATTCTCCTATCTGGTGACTTCAACTTTCCTTTCGTAGAATGGAAAGAACGAATAGGAGACTGTGGTTGTACTTATACATATAAAAAAGAGAGTAATAGTAGTGCAGGAGATAAGAGGCAATTTGAAAAGCTATTAGATATGCTACTAGAATACAACATTCAACAAATAAATCACCTGCCAACAAGAAAGGAAAATACTTTAGACCTAGTATTTGTGAACGAGATGAATTATGTTAAAGAAATAATAGTTTATAATGCGAGTATTTCAGATCATAATGTCATAGAATTAACAGTTCATTCAAAGCAGTGAAAATAGAGATAAGCAAGAAATGAAAAAGTGGGAAGGATATGGAAAATACAACTTCTACAGTAAAAATATAAAATGGTCAGAAATTAATGAAGAATTAAACAAAGATTGGGATAACATTTTCGTAAGTGATGACATAAGGGTAAATACGGAGATATTATATAAAATATTGGAGAAAATAGTGGATAAATATATACCGAAGAAGAAAAGTAAACATCATTCATGCATACCAAGAGACAGAAGGATCTTGTTCCAGAAAATCAGAAAGTGGAAAAAAGGTCTTGCAAAAGAAAAAAATGCATGGAAAGTTATAGAACTAAAAAGTAAGATAGAAAATGCAGAACAAAAGATTATACAATCAAAAGAAAATGAAAAACGGGACTTGGAAGAAAAAACCCTATTAAATATCAAGCAAAACCCCAAACTATTATACTCATATGCGAAGAAGATGAATAAAAGAAGAATAGAAATAGGCCCTCTGAGAATTGAAGGGAGATTAACGAATGAAAAAAAGGAAATTTGAAACAACATACTGGCAGAACGATATAAGAGAGAATTCACCCCTAGAATAAATAATGAAGATAATGATATAGAAGTAAGGGACGAAAATAGTGAATATTTAGCTGACATAGAAATTAATGAAGCTGATATTGTGCAGGCAATTAATGAAATTAAAAATGGAGCTGCTGCAGGGCCGGATGGAGTCCCTGCTATTTTGTTAAAGAAAGTAGTTCATTCTATCGCAAAGCCACTTGCAATATTATTAAGACAAAGTGTAGATACAGGCAAGATTTATGATGAGCACAAATTAGCATATATCACCCCTACTTTCAAAAGTGGATCAAGACTAGAGGCAAGTAATTATAGGCCTGTGAGTCTAACATCACATATTATGAAAGTGTATGAAAGGGTAATGAAGAAAAATATTATGAAACATTTAATAAAAAATAATTTGTTTAATATAGGACAACACGGTTTCGTACCCGGAAAAAGTACACAAACCCAACTGTTAGTCCACCGTGAGAACATATTCAAAAATATGAAAAGCGGAAATGAAACAGATGTGGTTTATCTAGACTTTGCAAAAGCTTTTGACAAAGTAGACCATAATATATTAGCAAAGAAAATTAGAAAACACAATATCGTAGATAAAGTAGGAAGATGGTTAAAAGAATTTTTACACAACAGAAAACAGATAGTTATTGCAAACGATGAGAAATCGGATGAAACCAAGGTAATATCCGGTGTGCCACAAGGTACGGTGCTAGCTGCAATATTGTTTGTTATTATGATTGAAGACATAGACAGTAATGTTAAGGATTCGGTAGTGAGTAGTTTCGCTGATGACACAAG
>NC_061097.1:18113482-18120982 GCF_015104395.2 Macrobrachium nipponense | reverse complement strand
TCCTCTCTTCCCAGCGACCTCACCCAGTCATTTAAATGTAAATCTCTGACTATCAGAAAATGACATTTATTTTGCACCTACCTGGGAGTTGTCGCTACGGGGAGACGCACAGAGTATTTTTTTTTTTTTTTTTTTTTTTTTGCTAAATGGCCGCCAAACTATTGGTTTGTTTCTCATCTGCGTGTCGTCGACGCTCATGCTACAACTGACAATTCTTTGGACATCGGCAAGAAAACCATATTTTCTATTGTGGATGTTTCACTGTTGCTAGCACTAATTCACTGACCTATGATTATTTTGAAACAAAAATAACCGTAGACCTTATACATATACATGCATATATATATATATATATATATATATATATATATATATATATATATATGTGTGTGTGTGTGTGTGTGTGTGTGTGTGTGTGTGTGTGTGTGTGTGTTCTCTCTCGTGAAACTTAGGAGTGGGACATGGTCGACATTCCCCCAGAGTAACCGTAACATCTTGGACGCTACGAACATTCCGTGTCTTATGATTTCCTTATTCCTGTTCTCGCGTCTAATTGGCAATCCCTTACCCGTGGGATTGCTGAAAGTTCGGTGATAAGGATGAAGTAGTAGGCGTTATTAACGGCTATTCCAGTTCCTTTGTTGGAGCTTTATGCCAGATGACTTTTCTACGATATTAATGAATAAATATATATACATTTGTTTTGGGTCACGCTATTGAGCTTTTATGCCTGTGGCTGTTTTAACAATAAGCATATGATTTGTTACTTTGTACGGGATCCAGATGAAGAGAGTATGCTGGATAAGTGATATATTAATGTGAGGTTGTAAAGGATGAATAAATGATGTTGATGACAATAAGCATAAATATGTAGTTTTGCCATATAACAACAATAAAAATTCAGCACTGTTTATAAGATCCCATGTGGCGCATCATTTTATTTGGTCCAGACAACTAATGAATTACACGTCAGAATAAATGGACAATTATTCAATTACAACTGACAAAAATAACGTAAATCTAATATGAGACATTATTTGATGTCTGTTCTTCTCACGGATCGTAAGGTTACAAAATGTCTGGGAGAAAGAAGAGGTTTAGATTGGAGTAACGATAGAAACTGGACATATTTATAAAATGCAGGTAAGATTTTTTAAATCAGCAAGTCATCACAGGATTTGTTTAATACAATATCGATGGAGAGAGATGAGACTCAAACATAGATCTAAGAAAAACGGGAGTGATGAGGGCAGAGAAAGCTCGAAGGGATGAAATTAACATTAGACGGAGAAAGGATTAATGAAATTGATAGGGTCACTCGATTTAGGATGTAGTGAGAAACTTAATAAAAAAATTGGGCAGGCTGAATAAGATTTGGAAATCCGTTGCATAGAAAATTGAGATAATGCGTTGCAGAGACGAATTGAGTAAGAGGCAGCGTCTGGTCCTTTCTAATTTAATGGTGTTGTTGTTGTTGTTGTTGTTGTTTCAGGTTAAGCCAACCTTGTGCTGACACGGGCTCTTGCGCTTGAAGCAACCCGTAACTAGCTAATTTAATGTCACAAATTTCTGGCAAGACCCAGACTTCCGCACACGGAAAGGTAGCATCTAACATCACAGCAAGACAGAGAATTTTAAGTTCAGGTGTGGTTTCTCTCGCCTGGAAAGCAGTTAACAATTCTTAGTACAAAATAAGGAAACGTTCTCCATTACATACCTAAGGTTAAAAAGCTTGAAGCGCTTTACACTTACAGATTTTGATTTTACAAATGAGATACCGTAGTTCCTGCAAATAAATGAAAATGACTGCTTCGGCAATCTGTTTTTGACTTGTGTTTTCTGGGAAACTCTGTGTTCTGCGGTAAGTCAGATTTGTTGTGGAAAGTCAAGTTTGTTTTGGACGGGGATGTCCAGAGGGCCCCAGTGGGGACCTTACGGTACTAAGGTGAAAAAGTGTCGAAAGGGAGAGTTACATAGATAGATGGCTTAGATGTGTCAATCGCACGGCCTCTGGGAGAATAATACATTATAGTGTCAGCTTGGATCCTCCGGTCACCAGTTACCTGTGGAGTTTTTTGCAAGATAAAGCGCCGGAAAGACATTAGTGGCGGAATTTCACAGAGGCCCCTCTCGGCAGACGTGGGTGGCGATGATTCTATGTATGTGTGTGTGTATATATATATATATATATATATATATATATATATATATATATATATATATATTATATATATATATATATATATATATATATATATATATATATATATATATATATATATATATATATATATATATATATATATATATATATATATATATATATATATATATATATATATATATATATATATATATATATATATATATATATATATATATATATATATATTATATATATATATATATATATATATATATATATAATATATAAATATATATATATATATATATATATATATATATATATATATACAAAGATGAATATACAACGATCAAATTGTTACTGACTGCGAAAACGTACATCAAACGTTGCGCACAAACACACAAAGTTATGAGTGCCCAAGCCCTCTCTAGTCTCCAGTCTGTTGGCTGCCCTGTCTGTTTGAGAAGACAAGAGAACACAAAATCAACCCGTCTCGGAAGATTGTAAACAATATTCACGTTGAGAGGAGAATGAAGAGTTGTCCTCCATTATGTGATTAGGAGAGCGATATGCCAGTAAGAGAGTGAAGGTCCAATTTTCCCATTAACTTTTCCTGTCGGGCGATATTATCGCGATTAAGACTCGGGTGAAAACCTCACTCTCGCCATTTCGTTCCCCATCGCTCATTTCACAGTGTGTCAACCTAGGTAACGATAGCACTCCCACAAGCTGGTCTTATTTTGCATATGTATGACATATATTATATATATATATTATATATATATATATATATATATATATATATATATATATATATATATATATATATATATGAAGGTTTTTTGCCACGAAGGAAAAAATTAAAAAGCGAGATAGCCAAGTACTTTCGGTCCTGTTCGGACCCTTTTCTGAGGCAAACTGATTTTACAGAGGACAACATAGTCCAAAGAAGGCTTAATATCCAAACTGACACTACAAGATTAGCAATAAGGGCGATTTCACTCTACAGAAAGGAGGAAACACCTGAGGGTAGCCACACTTTGGGGGACACACGCAGTAAACAAGTTATTCTTCAAGAAAACAGTACATTTGTTTGAAAAAACACGGAAGCATATACAATTTAATATCATGAAATTGTATATGCTTCCGTGTTTTTTCAAAATGTACTGTTTTCTTGAAGAATAACTTGTTTACTGCGTGTGTCCCCCAAAGTGTGGCTACCCTCAGGTGTTTCCTCCTTTCTGTAGAGTGAAATCGCCCTTATTGCTAATCTTGTAGTGTCAGTTTGGATATTAAGCCTTCTTTGGACTATGTTGTCCTCTGTAAAATCAGTTTGCCTCAGTAAAGGGCCCGAACAGGACCGAAAGTACTTGGCTATCTCGCTTCTTCATTCGTGGCAAAAAACCTTTATTTTTTACATAGCATCACGTTTTATATACTTCGTGATCAAGTTATTATATATATATATATATATATATATTATATATATATATATATATATATGTGTGTGTGAGTGCGTGTGTATGTATAATTTATTGGTCATTTTTTACCAGATACATATGCAATAGCAATAGCCACAATGGCTTCTTAACTTCTCAAATTCTTTGCGCTTTTTTGGATACGCTTGTCACTACAAAGCCTGAAAGGTCCAAGTTCAAAGAATTATGAAGAAATTGTGATGTCCGGTGCCGGGAAACGAATCCAGGTCCTATTATATATATATATATATATATATATATATATATATATATATATATATATATATATATATATATATACATATATAAATATACATTAATATATAACAAGAGTATGCATTTATATCTGCATACAGATGCATGAAAGTGCTCCATCTCTTCACTGCATCTCAAAAGAATAAAAATGACGGCAAAAACGTAACGTTAAAACTACCACCAGAGGGAGGACCAGGGTGTGGATTCTAAGGCCCACCACGTGCTCTGGAGTCTGTTAAATTAGCGAAAGATGAGACCACCCATGCTAGATGATTAGCATCGTGGAGGGAGGAAAAAAAATATGTATAAAAAAGTAGATTTTGGGCCCGAGAAAAAAAGGTTCAAGAAATTAGGAAACGTTAGTCTTATGGGCCAACATTAAAGCGCAGAGAACGGGCTGATGAGAAGCGATTATCGCTGATTATCTTGTGATGTCTGGAAATTGCTTCCAAGACACGTCAGGTTTATCATTGCCGTGGTTATATAGGCGATGACATAAGGGGGACCCACGTTTGATTGTAAGCTCTGCATAAGCAAATAGACAAATTTCCTACACATAAAAGCATCTTATTTTGTTTAATATTTCTATTACTTAGTTGCTAATAAAAAATCAACGCTATTCACCCTCGAGTGACTTTTATTAAGATAAAATTGTCTCTACTGAATTCAATTAATAAAATTGTAATATACTCTTGTAAATGTATACATATATATGCATCAACCTCAAATATCCTATAATATCCAATTCGCTCTTCCTCGGAATTAACATATTTTCATATATGTTAACCGAAGGGGATTTTTTGGTGAAAATAATTTTGTCCTCTAGTGGGTTAGAAACAGCGCCCAGCGGAGAGAGAAGAAATCAGGACTTATGTGATGTTATCGAGTCGGCCAATAAGTGAGGTATATATGTTGAAAACGATTCCGAACTTACAAATCACTGTCGATCTCGGGTATTTGTAAATTATGATGTCATAAAAATTCATACATATATATTGTGTATATATTATATATATATATATATATATATATATATATATATATATATATATATATATAAAACTCATGAAAGCCTGACTTACACACCAAGCACAGCATGTCACGCCATTCATGGGACTTCCTTTCATCAAGTGGCTCACAGCCTTAATTAGGAGCGCCTCTACCTTTGGCTACCAGTCTTTCATCAAAAAGAAGTATTATAAGTAATTATAATCGTCGAAATACCAGCCAATCACAGACTACCAGGAATGAAAGAAAACAGGCATAAAATATGCCGAAGTTTCTTCGGGTTTTCTGTACAACCTATAATGCTGTATGACCCGCGGCACATGAAACTTTTAGCCACAGCTCAGTGATGGCCTGTCCTATAGCATTGCCAGACGCTCACAATTAAGGCTAACTTTAGCCTTAAATAAAATAAAAAGTACCGAGTCTAGAGGGCTGCAATTTTGTAAGTTTCATAATTGGAGAGTGGATGATCAACATTCCAATTTGCAGCCCTCTAGTCTCAGTAGTTTTTTAAGATCTGAGGACGGACATCAAAAATGTGCGGACGGACAGACACAGCCATCTCATTAGTTTTATAGAAAACTAAAACTGTTCGCGTATGTTATGAAAAGTGAGGAGTTCGTCACAAGTGGGAAATGTTGTAAGATCGAAACGTGACAGGACGAGTAACCTGATGTGACGGGTCTAATTAAAAGGTTTGATTTATTCTAGAGCGACTGATTAATTAATTAATTAGTACTTGCTGGCGTCGCAACGACGAGGTTATTGACGACGTAGTTTAGAGCGAAAGGAGAACTAAACTGTAAGTTGGTGAAACGTGCATACAATTCCAAGGAGGAAGGATGCAGGAAAAACGAGGAAAAGTGCTGGCTAAGGCGAGTCAAGGTGAGGTCAGAAAGGACCTTAATATCTAGGGAACTCGAGAATGCTTGCTGGATAGGGATAAGAGATGTCGAGGAGCCTTCTGGGCTGCCCTTTGAAGCAGTGACGTTGAGAAATTGCGCTGTACAGGGGATTATCGTGGATTGAGCAAGTGAAGGAGAAAAGAGGCAGTGGCTGTTGCCTCGATGATGGTCAATTTTCTCCAGGAAAGACTTTTTCCGGTGAAACCTGGTAAGATACGCTAACTTGCTAGAGAGCTTTCTATGGAAGTTGTATGCTTGTAAATCAAAAGGCTTGAGTTCCCAACTTGCTTAAGAGGTTTAGTTTAATCCTCTCATTCAACTGTCAGTTACATTGCTCGAGTGTATATATATATAATATATATATATATATATATATATATATATATATATATATATATATGTGTGTGTGTGTGTGTGTGTGTGTGTATATGGTATATATATATATATTATATATATATATATATATATATATAGATATATGATATATATATATATATATATACACATATAATTTACATACGTACCAGAGCAATGTAAACTGTTTATATGAGTGGGCGTGAAAATAGGTAATACATGCGTACATATATATATATATATATATATATATATATATATATATATATATATATATATATACATATATGTATATTATCTATTTTTAGGCGAAGTCATGTAAGCCCCACACAAGTCTGGCAAACCACGAGCCGATCCGATGGACGCCAAAGAAACCGCAAAGGTGTTAAAAAAAAGTCCGCAATAAACCACGAGGTCCAACCTGCCCCCCCCCCCCCCCTCCCCCCCCCCCCCAAAAAAAAAAAAAAAAAAAAAAAACTCCCTTAATTACTCCCATTTAGGGAGGTTAATGAGTTGCCTGTCTCTATCACGACCCACAGGATGGGGAACTGTAGGGATCACGGGTCCCTTTCCCTTCGAGTTCCCCCTCTAGTTTTGGTCGACACTTTCCATTTATAATAATATTTATAAAAACCATTCCCTGATTTAACCAGTTATTCTCTCTCTCTCTCTCTCTCTCTCTCTCTTCTCTCTCTCTCTCTTTCTCTCTGTCTACCTCGTTCCTCGAAAACTTGAAAAGAAAGAGTGAAATGCAACCGCGTAACCATATATATCGAGCTTTGTAGATAGGATCGCAGACGATTCACTTGTGTTGAAATTCCCTTTATCGTGAATTCTCCTACCTTAAGTCTGCCACGGAATTGCCCAATAAAGGACCACAGGAATGCTTACGTCACTTTTATCTCTTATCAACCAAGGCACTCATTTCAATAACAACGCCGAAAGAATTCGTCACAACCCGCTCACAATAAAAAGACAGATACTCTCAGAAAAATTTATTTATATAGACACATACATACATATTAAATGTATAGGGACAACGCTTTAATTTTTTTTTTACTTTATCACCAATTACCTAAGTCTCCTTTGGACGAGTGGTTACGTGCTCGCCTACCAGTCTGGTGGGTCCGGGTTCGATTTTCGCTCTGCCAACGCGTAATCAGAAGAATATATTTCTGGTGATAGAAAATTCATTTTTCGATGTGGTTCGGATCCCACAATAAGCGTCCCGTTGCTAAGTAACCAATCGTTTCCTAGCCACATAAATATATCTAATCCTTCGCGCCAGCCCTAGGAGAGTTGTTAATCAGCTCAGTGGTCTGGTTAAACTAAGATATACTTAACTTTTTTACCA
>NC_061097.1:18105982-18108482 GCF_015104395.2 Macrobrachium nipponense | reverse complement strand
TGCAAAGCAGCCATCGATGTAGATATTTCTCAAAAGGAGCTTTATGCCTAATTTAGCACATAAATGTTGTCTTGTTCTTAATTCGAGACACCGTTTTTTTTTTCAATATATATATATATATATATACATTATATTATATAATTATGTCTAAATATATGTATATATATACACGTGCATGTAAACATACACAAGTATATATAATATATATATCTACATACATATATATGTATAAACACACACACACACATTATATATATATATATATATATATATATATATATATATATATATATATATATATTATATATATATATATATATATATGCATATGCATATATCTAACAGGAATTTTTATTGTAATAACTTACAAGCTTTCAACGAGTTTTTTTTTAATTGAGGTCCTGTTATTAATTATATTGTGTGCACAGCACAGAACAACTGCAGATGTATAAAGTTGAATATATACATATACATATACATATTATATATATATATATAGATATATATATATATATTTGTATATATATATATATATATATTATATATATATAATGAAAAATACTGGAAATTAACTAAAACAAACTGATAACATAGACTGATTAATGACTGTTCATAGATCATCTTTATGAAATGTAATTCTACTCCAGTCATAGATTCATTTATGTATAGATGCAATATCAGAAATTTTCATCCTATCGCAGCTGTTAATGTTTTTCATGTGGACCCTAACATCAATCAGTATTCTCATTGCCTTTTCATGACGGCTATGTTTCTTCCTTCTCGTATATGCAGCCGATGAAAGACTTTCGTAACTAGCATTTGAAGTAAGGTTATGAGGCACGGAATTTCACTACTTCAATTAAATGCTCGTAATCAGCCAGGCAGTCTTTTGAGTCTCTTGTAACTGTAGTTGTGTCCTATTGCAGCCCGTAAAACCGAGAGATTTTATGGAATTCCGTTGGGTAAACAGTATCATGAAAAATAAATATAACGAACTTAAACCTTCCAAAAGGGAGTTCATAATTCTTTCAGTCTTAATCTATTTTAACGTGATGAATTAACTGAAGATTTCCTTTGCAACTAAATCGACTGCAGGAATTTTTAGCAACTGTTGTAATTTTTCAAATCAGAGAAATATATAATCATTCAAACCAAAGCGTCAATCAAGGAGTAGTGATCTCCAGGCCGAGCATGTGACCTCGCCCGGCCATATTGAAAAGACTCGGTACAGCTCATAGTACAATACTTTATTACTATAATATTTTTACTATTAGTTTTATCTTTTCTACTATTATTAATATTCTCTTATTATTATCACTATTAATATTATTTCTGCTATTATTACTATTACTGTTGTTGTTGATATTATTATCATTTGACCCAATTTCACAGAGAAAATTGCCTTTTTAAAATAGGCTGGCCTAAGCATTCCAACCATTGTGGTCGAGGTCTAAGCATCTGCTCTTGGCTCTAAGCAGTGTCTAGCATAAATAGTACCTAAAAATAACAGGACTTTCTTCACATACAGTCACTAAACACTAACTAAGCAGTAATGTACAATCACTAAACAATAATATTCACAATACACTCACACTCAATAATACTACACACTCGCTGAATACTAAAAATCACTAGGCACTCACTATAAACTAAACGCTCACTTGCCACTCATAAAACACTAAACATTCACTGTACTCCAAACACTCAATAAACATTCACTAAACACTCGTTTAATCCTGGACATTCATTAAACTGGCTAAGCATTCACTAAGCACTCTCTATATACTAAACATTCACTACCTACTCGCTATACACTAACTGCTCATTAAACCACTTAACACTCATTAAACACTAAACAGTCAATTAACATTCAATAATCAATCAAACACTCACTAAACACTTACACACCAAACATTCACTAAAAACTAACATTCACAAGACATTCACTAAACACTGACCTCAACCAAAACATTCACTAAACCCTAAACACTCACTGAATACTTAAATGCTAAACATTCACTGATATTTACACATTAAACATCACTAAACACTAACATTCACTAAACCCTAAACACTCGCAAAAAACACACACTAAACATTCAATGAATACTTAAAACACTAAAAATTCACTAAACACTAACATTCACAAGGCATTCACTAAACACTCACTAAACATTCACTGTATTCTTACACACTAAATATTCACTTATTACTTACACACCAAACATTCACTAACATTCACAAAACATTCAATAAACCCTAAAGACTTACTAAACATTCACTGAATACTTACACAATAATTAGTCCACTAACATTCACTAAACCATAAACACCACACCCTGAACATTCGCTTAAAATACTTACACACTAAACATTCACTAACATTCACCTAACCATAAACTAAACATTCACTAAACCTTAAACATTTACAAAACCTTACACTAAACATTCACTAAACCCTAAACAGTCACTAAGCACTTAGTTATTAAGCGTTAACAAT
>NC_061097.1:18095982-18100982 GCF_015104395.2 Macrobrachium nipponense | reverse complement strand
TACAGGTGGAAAAAAGTAGGAGAGCAGAAGCATTAACAAGTTGGCAATTAGATCAGCTGATCTCGAGATTAGGTAATTAGAGAGCAAATGCGCAGATGTGGTTTCGATAAATCATAAATTTATGAGAGCAAGACAAGACAAGACAAGACAAGACGAGAGAGAGAGAGAGAGAGAGAGAGAGAGAATAGAAGTAAGAGGACAAAGAGTGAGGGGGTGGGGGGGAGCGGGGTTTAGAGGAGAAGCAGAGACTTTGCATACTCAAAAGAGCCGATAAAAGACCACGAGGTAAATAAACTCACTCTCAAAGAGTAACAAAGCAGCAAACAATAGAGAATTTTTTCTGCAATATATTTAAGTATCTGACAGGATTAACTTCATGATTGTGATGGTTTTGCTGAAGAAATGAATGAAAGGATATTTTTTTTCTTCGTCTAAATGCATGAGGACTCGCATGCATATTATAGCACGTTAAGATTTCACATTTGTACCTGCACATTATACGTGAAAGCCCACACCATTCATCATAAATCATTCATCCAAACATGAATACGGATATGTAGTGTATAAATGAGGCGCGTGAACGCATCACCCCTAAAACAAACAAGAAACGCTCGTCATGTCTTCGAGCGGGTCCAGATCATCACTGAATCGACTGCGATAATGTTGCGGGCACCTTTGACACGCTCGACGGGGATTCGATGCCTTAAAAGACGTCGAATGGCCTTTGGATGAATCGACTTACAAGGACGGACCTTCGAGTTCCGCGATCTTGCGCCGAATCGCCTGCATTTTACGATCGCTCGATTTCACGGAAATCAGATGTAAAATAAGCGCGATAAGGAGGCGATATTTATGCAATGGGCCTTTTAAGATCTCCGGCGCGACTCTCCCTGACGTATATTACGTCAGAGCCACATTTATCAGACTGCGCCAGCGCCGAGGTTTTTATTTTTTTTATTTTTTATCTTTTTTTTATCGTCCTCTGTTTCTACCTTTCTTTTTGACAATCTTTTTCTTTCTCGCTTGCATTATCTCAATTTATTAGGCTGTTTCTTCCCAACTCCGCCCTCTCTCTCTCTCTCTCTCTCTCTCTCTCTCTCTCTCTCTCTCTCTCTCTCTCTCAAGCACAGGACCAAGCGAGAAACGAATGTACTTTTATATGCAAATGAAAAGAAAACAATGCACCAAGAATATACTTCGAACACAGCGAGGCTCCATTAGCTTAAACAGCTCAGTATTTTTGATCTTGCACAAGAGAACTGAGGGGGATTTATTGAGCACATATTAAAATTATCCTGCCGACCATCAACATTTTTCCTTCGAAGGGGTCAATCCATTTCCTTCTGCCCTTTCCAGAGGTCACAATAAAACAGTGACCTCCCTGTTTTTTGTTGGTGTTCTTGAAGGCGCAAGCGCCTAGGACTGGTCGTGGAGTGCGCATTTGTTGCTGAAGCCTCGAAAGCACGCGTCCTGGTTTGTATGCCTCCTTGCTTGTCGTTTGTTTGTACTTGTTAGCTGGCGCTTCTGCCAATCGAACTTAATGATGGGTTCCCGCCATCTATCGCCGTCTATCTATCTCTCCATCTATCTGGGAGACCATTCATCTTGTGATTACCTCATAATGAAAGCGCATTGCAGCTCCGCCCTCAGCCGGACTCCAAACTCGAGGCACACCAGATTCCGAGTCGTTAAGGAGTCGCCGCCGCCGTCGCTCGGAACGGACCCTTTGCAAACATGACCTGCGACCCCTATAATCAGACAACTGCCACGGATATTTCATCTTCACTCGCCTCTCGAAGCGTCGATATTTACTTACGACATCGACGAGGCAATAAACACTCGGCTCAGAATGGCGACACGCTGCTTGCACGGCGTTCGAGCCTGCCCAGCAGGTTCGAACCAGTGTTTCGGTAATGCGGAGTTATGAATCATTCGGGACTCTCGCGGTGATAATAGCCCAGCTGTCTGCTGGCTTTGTACTCGCTGTTACTGGCGGTATAAATGGCGGGGCATTTGCATACCTCACTCGCTCTAATCTTATTGTAATTTCATCTTTATTTTTTCGTCGTTCTTTGACTCCCTTTCTCGCCGCTTTACATACGCGTTTGGAAGTGAGATGAATGGGCAAGTATTTTGGCGCTGTCCTGCGATTGTATTTATGTGACACGGATGATGACAAATGTTGACTAATGATTCATAATTTTATGGTTTCGCAAACTTTGCAAGTTTCTCCCTGGGTGATTTAATGTTTATCAAGATTATGATATCATATATAACAAGGATTTTGCCGCATCGGAATTTCGAATACGTTGGAGGATATAAATCACTGGTTTAGTTTATATCTGGAGTTCACTCAGTTTGCCAGTGAACGAGAAAAAAGTGAATTTATTGAGGAATATAGGTCTGATACAAGTATCTGTAGATGAGAGAAACATTTTCTCTCCAGGACTAAAGAATACTTTCTATTGGGAACTTAGTACATCAGATCTGTAGGAAATCGGCTATGGAAATATCGCACGCAACATATATATATATATATATATATATATATATATATATATATATATATATATATATATATATATAGTATATATATACATATGCATATACATATATACATACTGCATACAAAAGGAAAATTTAAGTAATATATGAAATCATGGATATTAAATTTTGTAACATCGATGGAATTTCTACTCCTTGATCCGAGTTTCAGAGACTAATACATGACATTCCTTAAGTCTCTGCTTGCTGTCATCCCCTAAGGTCAGCCTTGTTACAAAACAGTATCGAACTGAATTGAATTGAATATAGACTTTAGGCCAAAGGCCAAGCACTGGGACCTATGAGGTTAATCAGCGCTGAAACGGAAATTGACAGTAAAAGGTTTGAAAGGAGTAAGAAGAGGAAAACCTCAATTGTTAGGAGAGGGTGTGAAAGTAAGCTGGAAGAAAGAGAATATGAAAGGAGGTACGGTAAAAGGAACGAAAAGGGTTGCAGCTAGGGGCCGAAGGCAAGCTGCATAGGACCGTAAGTAGTGCCTACAGAGCACCGCATGAGATGCACTGACGGCACTACCCCCACGGGTTACAGAACAGTAAGTAACGTCCACAGTGGTAGGACTTATCCTCTCTTATGTGGGTACTCTGAAAAAAACCAACTACGCATTTACGTACAAGCTCCTACGACGGGCGTGGGAGGTCACAGGGGCTGGGGTCGGGTATGAAGTAGGATCGACCCCAAGCACGTCAGAAGCACGGGGGCACACACTAGGGTCCCAACGAAGTCTGCACAATATGTACAATCCCAATTAAACTGACCGATATCACGTGTTGGCATGCACTATATTTTTTTTTTTTTTAATTATTTATAAGATTTTTGGCGTTATGCCAAGCACTGGGGCAACTAAGGCCACTCAGCGCTGAAGCGGAAATTGACAGTTGAAGGTTTGAAAGGTGTTACAGGAGGAAAACCTTGCAGTTGCACTATAAAACAATTGATAAGAGAGGGTGGGCAGTAAGATGGAAGAGAGAGAATATGAACGGAGGTACAGTAAAAGAAATGAAAGTAGTTGCAGCTAAAGGCCGAAGGGACGCTGCAAAGAACCTTAAGTAATGCCTACATCGCACCGAATGAACTGCACTGACGGCACTACCCCCCCTACGGGAGGCATGTATTATACATGAGACAACGAAGTCAGTCAAAAGGGGGGAGGGCAGGGGGGGCGGGGAGGGGGTCGTTGGGAAGGCCAGTGGATTGTGGATACCCTTTATTTCCTAAGACCTTGACCTATTATAATCCTCTTTGGTATTCCCTGGTTTTGTTTCTCTTGTAAACAACGGAGTTTAGCACAAACTCTTCTTTTTGAAACGTTATCATCATAAATGAAGATATATGAGCATAAATTAAATGAAATTTAAATGTTAACTATCACCAGGACACTCTCTCCCTCTTTAAATGGAAGTTAGTAATTATTAGGCTCGTTTGTTTTCTTTTAATAAGTAATGTTTTTCTTTCGTTTCTGATTTTTTTCTTTTTTTATAGAATCAAACTCGACTTCATCAAGACTGCACATAGTAAGGGAGCCGACTGAGTTCACACAGTGGTGCAAAAAAAAAAGAAAAAAAAAAAAACCTCAGGTTGCCAGACAAAGCTATGTGCCATGAGAGAGAAAAAAGGCCGTACTAAATCTGAAGGATTTATGAAGAAAAAGATTTACGAGAAAATACTTGATAAGTGTCTTGCACCAAAAGATAAATGACAGGTCTTAAGACTTATTGTTTATTTTTTCAATTACTAAAGCATGGAAGGGCATAAACTCTTCTTAGGTTTTTAAAATAAATTTAATATATTTAATTTACTTTTTTCTTTTATCGAATATTGTCCGGTGCAATAAATATACGAATAATTAAATTCCAATGCATCTGAACCTTCAGCGAGAAAGAGTAAAATGAAAGAAATCGACCGGTTCGCTGCTTACAAGCCATAATCACGCACCTTTTGATTAGCCTAAATAACGCACGAAAATTAAACACGAGAACACCATTTCCATAAGATTAGGCTTCTGCTCCTAATTAGACGAAACTGAATCCCAACAGATTTCGTTAGCTAAACCCTGCAAGTTAGATGAACAGGTTCGCTCATAAAAGAGATAAATAGACGAGTAAACTTTCAGCGTAAAAAGCTAAATAAATAAAATACAACAGTGGGTATTTTAACCTTTACGACATGCAAAACAATACTAACGTTTACGCACACAAAACGCTATAAAACAATATCAGCGACCCTACGTATCACCTCGTCTAAGAAGAAAGGAAGAGTTATCGACTTCTGCTGTCTACGTGTGTCCAATTAGAATGACTTACAAGCAACAGAAAAGGGCAGTCAATTCCCTCGGTACCTTAAAGACACAAAAGATCCCCTTTAAGGAAACAGGTACAAATAATTCGTCTTTTTAAGCTATTGCTGCTCGTTAAAAGATTCAACTTCGGGTTGGATGA
>NC_061097.1:18085982-18088482 GCF_015104395.2 Macrobrachium nipponense | reverse complement strand
CGCAGTGTCAAATAAATCAGCTGGCCTTGAGGAAATATTTCAAAGAAGAAAGAAAAGAATGGGAGAAATCCCCTTGTGGAACTCAAGACGTACAATTAATGCTAATAATAACTTAAACCCAGTTAGCCATCATTATCTATATTCCTATAACTTCTTACCATCTTCACGACTACCATAATTTACATTTGCGAATACTACTAATACCACCAGTCAACCACTACTTCAACCATTATCATCACAAGTGCGATTGCCAGAACTTGCAATTTGCTCTTAGTAGAGAATTTTGTACTGCTGCCGCTAATGGTGTTATCATCATCATCATCACTTCTTCGGTTGTTAATACCATCCGTATGATGCAAGTACAACTTTTACTGTCATTGTTTTTATTATTGAAAATACTATGAAGATTACTACTAGTGTTTGAGTTGATCATTCCTGTTGACATCACATCAACAAATGAGTAAAAAGACTTACATTACAATCAAAATCCTTAACCACAAAAAAGTAATGCTGAAACAGTCCTAACTTTCAATAACTGTCTTTCTGCACGTTGAGGTGAATTGCTTTTGTAACATAGGAGGAAGCGGGTTGAAAGGATGAGGAATAGGACACGCACAGGGTCAAATAGCTGGTTAAAGTGAAAAGATGACTCAGCATGTCAGAATGGCTCAGTCACGTGGAGAAAATGCGGACGGTGCGATGGTGAAAAGTGCGTTTACTCCGGAGGTTTTGTGACAAAACGAAAGAATTGATGGTGAACAAGAGTAGATTTGAATATAGAATTTAGGCCAAAGCCTAAGCATTGGGACTTATGAGGTTCTTCAGCGCTGAAATGGAAATTGACAGCAAAAGGTTTGAAAGGTGTAACAGGAAGAATACCCCACAACGTGTTAGGAGAGTGTGGTAAATAAGAAGAGAATATGAAAGGAGGTACAGTAAAAGGAACAAAAGTGGCTACAGCTACGGGCCGAAGGCACGCTGCAAAGAACCTTAAGTAATGCCTACAGTGCACCGCATGAAGTCCACTGACGGCACTACCTCTCTGCGGGGATGGTGAACAAGAGTGTGTATCTATATGAGAGGAAGATGGTCTGGCACCGAATGTCTTCAATAACCACGAAGCTCAAAAACACCCGAAGATAAAGGTGAAGTGGGAGATGGGTTCCAAGCGCAGAAGGTTTACTACTGTTTCTGAACAGGGCTTCAAGCTTCAATCAGAAACTGAAAGATGAACGCGGCAGTGAATGCTGTCTAGTTTTACACTGGAGGCATACGTAGGTTACCGAACAATAAGTCGTATAGGTAAGAACAATCCATTTACACACGCTCAAAAATAAAAAAGTAAAAAATGTGCCACCGAAAATAGATCTATCTTTCGGCCACTGAAACTCTCAGCCGGCCGTGGTGGCCTGTGTTGTTGCAGTTCCAGAAGCATGATCATGTCTAACTTTAACCTTGAATAAAATAAAAGCTACTGAGGCTAGATGGATGCCATTTGGTATGCTTGATGACTGGAAGGTGGATGATCAGCATACCAATTTGCAGCCCTCTAGCTTCAGCAGTTTTTAAGGTCTGTGGGCGGAGAGAAAAAATGCAGGCGGACAGACAAAGCCAATTTTTTTTTTTTTTTTTTTTTTTTTTACAGAAAACTAGAACTAACATGCACCTGTTGACCAAAGCAATAGATTTGTACCCGACAGTTATTCTAATGTGTTGGGTCACAGCCAACGTTGCGAATATCTCGAACCAAGAAACTTCATCTGATAACACCTGCTGAAATCCGAAATAGTCAAAATTACTGTCTAACCCCCACCCAACCCCCCCACAATATAAAAAGGTCACCTATCTCTATCAAGCAACCGAAATTCTGAAGAAGCGGCAGAGACGAAAGACGAGGGAGGCCGTACTTCGACAGGAACTCGGGTACGCAGATAAAAAGAGACGAAGACCCTTTGGCCGCCTCCTCCTCCTCCTCCCTCCCTCCCAATCCATGACACATTATCCTAGATGCGGTCATGGGCGTTATCCGATGCGGCCGCTCTCTTAAATTCTTGAGAAAGAGATATCCTATCGCAGTACTTTTTTTTTTTTTTTTTTTTTTTGTTTTTTTTTTTTTTTTTTTTTTTTTTTTTTTTTTTTTTTGCCTTTTCCTTCTTTTTTTATATTCAAGCTTCCAATTCTTACGTTCATTACCGCATGTGCCTGGTGATTCCTTGTTTCATTCCGTTTATACTGATCTGTACTCTATTCCTATTTCATTTATGTTCATTATTTCGTAATCACTAAAGGGGTACTGGGGTTCATTAAGGAACAACGGCATTATCATATAGAGGCAAACCTCCTGACTAGTGTATATAAATATATATATTAAATATATATATATATATATATATATATATATATATATATATATATTATATATATATTTATATATATATCGAGCTACAAATGTCCTTTAATATGTAATTCACTCTACCTAGGAATTAATATATTTTCATAT
>NC_061097.1:18053482-18070982 GCF_015104395.2 Macrobrachium nipponense | reverse complement strand
AGCAAATCAACAATGGAAGAGATAGAGAGAGAAACAAATGCAGAAACTGCCTCCAAACTACAAAGTGAGTCCTCTCATCAAATTCTACTTTAGCCACATTAGTGTAACTGGTATATATGTAAGTTTTCCTTTGCAATCAAATTCATGTCTTTTGAGTTCACGTTTGCACTTGAATTGGAATCAGAGTCATGACTATTTAAGTTTCATTTGCATTCACCTTTTCAACCAAGTAGGAATCCATGTAACGTGCAATCAAATTTTCGCTCAAGTTGAAGTCATGCATCTTGAATTTACGGTCTCAATGAGTTTGAATTCAGTCAATTTTTGTAGTCCCGTTTTCACTAATTATGTATCTCTAATGTGAATTTACATTGACAATAGTTTTGGGAGTTAAGCAATTCCAGATTTAAATTTTCATTTTATTTAAAATACATTCAAGTTGAATTCACATTTATCATAATTCATGCAATCTGGGATAACGGGCATTTTATACTTAAGTTTTCTAACCATCTATTCTGTTAAAATTTCAATAGCTAAGCTAAGCATAGTGAAAATAGGGCAGCAGTAATCTCTGCCAATTCCTTATGCGTATTGTCTTAACGCCCGTAAAACATTTGCAACTGCAATGGCCTGTGGAAAGCATTCATTAATTTTTTTTTCACTTTCGTCTCTCTTGTGCCGTTAAATAACAATAATTTAATTCAGCCTTGTTTCATCTTACGCATTTAGAATTGTCTTATTATTCGCTCTTTCCTTTTCTCATCTAAAAACATCATTCCTCGTCCTGCCTTCTTTTCTTTGGACTTAGCCATTCGCTGAAAAAGTCTACGGGGTGTAGAGCCACACTTTCGAAGATCACACGCAATACTTTTAATTAGTACATTTATGTTGTTGTTCTTGTGTCAATACTGTTACCTAACATGAATATACCTTCAGCCTTGATGCCAACTTTTCATGCAAAGCAAGTTAGTTATTTTATGAGGATACACGTGTACTAATAAATTTTGCAATTATAAATACATAACTATTCAAAATGTCTCTGTCCCATCCACTCACGAACATTCTTCTGAAGCCTACTCATTTCTCCCTTTTCTTTTAAACGAATTTTCTTTTCGTTATTAATATGTGGTATTACTGTTTGTTCTTCTTTTCCTAGCAGATGAAAGGGCCAAATTTTAGAAAAATAATATATATAAAAAAAAAAAAAAAAAAAAAAAGGATCCCCAGACGATTGTCGCTATTATTAGCGCCTTACGTAACCTATGCTCTAGTTCCACAACCGTTCGAAAAGGATTTTAGTTTCTTTCAGATTCAAGCGACGAATGATTCACGCAAGTGAGCGAAACTATATTGACGCGGACCATTTTCTTTTGAGACGAAACGAAAAGACTGAATTGGGAATACCATGAAGGACAGAGAGAGAGAGAGAGAGAGAGAGAGAGAGAGAGAGAGAGAGAGAGGCAGGCTTGATCGATCCTACGCTAAGAGGTTCTTGTAGGCGAGCACTCATTTATGCAAATTTCTCGCTGGACCCTGCCCACTCCAAGGCTCATTTTCGCACTTTCCTCAAAGCTTCGATCAACCCAGCCGCACATCTACAGTGTCAAAGAGGAAACCTTGAACTATTTTCTCTCTCTCTATCTCTCCCTTTCCCTCCCCCCACCCTCTCTCTCTCTCGCTCGTTAACTATTCAGTATTTCCCTCCGTGGCGGATAAATCATCTCGGGGTGAAATAGAACAGCCTTCCCTCTATCCTCCACCCCCCCCAAATATAACAGTGGGTTCATAAATCACCCGTTATAGAACATTCGCAGAGAACGGGGCGCTCTTGGGGAGCGGGATAGCGGAGATCATGATGAATGTATTGTAAGAAACTTACTCATTACACACTCTTAATTTGAATAGATGGTTACGATTGGACACCCACGCTCTCTCTCTCTCTCTCTCTCTCTCTCTCTCTCTCTCTCTCTCTCTCTCTAAGTAGAAATACTTTCTTCAGCTTTGAGAATAATCAACTTCCCCCATTTGACTTTCACCTCCCACTCTCTCGCTCAGGTAGAGAGATGCCCTGTCCTCTTTGTCATCATTTACTCACATCTGTCAAGCCTTTGCATTCAGTGTCGAGAGTCAGTCGTTTATTACTTAACACTTCGATTTCAATAAATATCCAAAACTTAATTATAAAAATAAAAAAAAAATGTGTCAAACCTTGATTGATATGTCATCATTTCATAAAACAAACGCAAGTTCATCTTCATAAAATTATGCGCAGGCGCTGGCGGGCGATAGAACTTCTCAATGTGAAGCTTGTTTCAATACTGCATCACTGAGTTCATGTCAATAAGCTTTTATTAACATGAGATTATCAGACAATATTCTAAGCTCTATATGCAATGGGCCACATTCAGCCAGACACTGTAGTTCATGTTTTGTATACGGCAAATGGTTCTGAAGTGGCATATTCACAATAGGGATATGGCCACAAGGAGAGTGGAATAACTGGGTGTAAGTAATTTCGCCTTTACTGCCTGGCATTTTCAATTCGTGCAGTCAAGGTTATCTAGCTTTTCTCTTGGCCATATAGATATATTTTGTTCTGTGTAAAGTTTTTCTTCTCATGAAAGGAATTACACACGTATTCTTAATGTGAAAAACGTCCCAACGTGAGCGGTTTCCCGGAATAAACGATGCCTCCACAGAAAAACATTGTAAGCGGATGGACATTTTCGAATCAAATTTTGGTTCTAAGAAGCAAGCTAATGCAGGAGCGTCTAGCATCCGAACGATTATTTTCTAAGCAAAGGACTACTTTTAAAGAAAGCTCACCAGCTTCGTGTCAAAAACCTCTTTGCGCAATGCGTCATTTACCTCCATCTTGCACGCAATCTTTCGGCTTCCTGGAAATATATTCTCAAAACAACCAGCTTTTAAATTCCAGTGTATAACTATGATTTAGACCCAGCGAATAAAATCCCTAACTTTTTGTCAAATACCAGTGTAATTTTTCAAAATTTTGCCATCGGAACGAAGAGCTGTTTTGTTACTACAATAATTTCAAAGGAAATATTGACTCGCGTTTTCATCATCCCATAACCGTTAACAGTGACAAAAGGGGTTATAAATACCTCTTCTAAACATATTGCTACAAGTTAGCAAAATAGATTACTCATATGCTCCGACAGTGGCACCAAATTAGGACATTATTAATTGTAGATATTCCTTCGTCTCTCTCTCTCTCTCTCTCTCTCTCTCTCTCTCTCTCTCTCTCTCTCACTGCATGTGTGGCGTCAGCCTGGATGAGGAGGGAGGGGGTGACGACTATGGGAACAGGTACGAGAGGGGCAGCTGAGTGGCCAACACCCTGAGTTATATATGTCGAAGGGACAAAACCATCGCCATAGACGAGAAGCCCATTATTTTCCACTGGGACTACTGACCTTAATAACACCACTTGGCGTGGCACTGTTTTCACCTCCATAGCGTGATTAGCTGGACCTCGTTCGACTGTCTTCTTTTATTTTCTTTTCTCGCTTTTTATTGATTTCTTAGTTTTCGTGTGGTTCTTGGCCAATGGGGTATAATTGACAGTAAATGGGAGTGATTACAAACCTGTGTTTTGGAAATATTGTGATTATCAATAATAAAGTGCGCTATGTAGTTTTTAAGCTAGTTCTAATTTCTTGAGGAATATAACTGTTACGAGACTAAAGAGAAATTAGCAGCAAGAGGGACTAATGCTCCGCACTGAATTCGCAATAGATAATAGATATCTATACAATATAAATGCAATATACTACATATGAATATATATATATATATATATATTATAATATATATAAACTATATATAAATATATACATCTATATATATATATATATATATATATATATATAATATATAGGGTGTATATATCATATATATATATATATATATATATTTAATACCTAATATATTTATGCGTATATATAGATATATAAAATATATATATATATAGATTATATTTATGGGTTTTATAATTTATATATATTTCATATGTAGTATATTGCATTTATATTGTATACCGATATCTATTATCTAAGTTATGTATATAAATATATACCTATATATATGTATATATAATTATATATATTAAAATATTATATATATATAATAATTATAATAATAATATAAAATACTAATATATTTATATATAATATAATTACTATTCTATAATATACATATTATATTTATATATATATTATTATAATTATTAATATATTTATAATATATATAATTATATTATACTATAATATTAATATTATATAAAGGTAATGCCACGGAGATGAATGAAAAACGAGAACTGCCGAGATCTTTCGGTCTTAACGATTACATTACTATAAGCAAGTCTTGCCTAAAGTAAAGAGTCGTTAAGACCGAAAGATCTTGGCATTTCTCGTTTTTCATGTTCCTCCGTGGCATTAATTTTATTTGCACACATAGCATCACGTTTTATATATTTCGTGATCAAGTTATTCATATATATATATCTAATATATATATATATATATATATATATATATATATATATATATATAATACATAATATACTCACGCGCACAAAAACGGCAAAACGTACAATGAAGAGGGAAATGACCATTTAAACAGAACAGGAAGAACGGAGAAGAGCTACATTTCATGTAGATAAAGTCCTGGTTCCAGAAATAAAAATACCATCAAATAAGGTCACAAAAATTCCAGGAACTTCTTTACATTCTTTTATAACCTATACATAACTTCTAGTTTACCTTCTTGAAGCGGTGAAATAAATTAGTTCGAAATGGCCCGGTTGCAGAAAGTGGCCCCTACTCCCACAACTCTCTCATCCTGACAGATTGGTCAGTGCAACCGTAACGATCGACATATTCTAATACGATTTATGAATTTAATTAAATAAAGAATTTAGGCCAACGGCCGGGCATTGGAACCTATAAGGTCATTCAGCTGAAACGGAAATTAAGGTAAAAAGGTTTGAAAGGTGTAACAGGAGGAAAACCTCGCAGTTGCACGATGGATCAGTTGTTAGGAGAGGATGGAAAGTAAGCTGGAAGAAAGAATATGAACGGAGGTACAGTAAAAGGAACGAAAGACGTTGCAGCTAGCGGCCGAAAGCACGCTTGAAAAAACCTAAAGTAATGCATACAGTGCACCGCATGAGATGCACTGACGGCACTGCACCACTACCGGGGCCATATCTTAATACCTCCGTAACAATAATGATAACTCCTAGTTGTGAATGATGAGAATAATTACAACAATACGTTGCATTACCAAGCAGATATAATAATAATAATAATAATAATAATAATAATAATAATAATAATAATAATAATAATAATAATAATATACTCATGGTAGCACGAGTCTTAAAATGGAGAAACTACTCCACAGTTATGTATATGAACATAAATCTAAAGACAAAACCTGTACAGACAGCTATGGGGAGCCTGTTCTGTTCCCCTTTTCAATCTCACTGAAAAGGAAAACCTAACAGATTTCCGAAAGGTATCTGTACAGTTTTATCTTTAAATTTATGGACATACCTATATGTAACTGATGATGTTTCTCCAATAATAATAATAATAATAAACGTACTATGTTCCATCATATTGTGTAAATATGGTGAATGAATATAACAGTAAATATGTTAGTATTATTATTATTATTATTATTATCACTAGCTGACCTACCCGGCACTGCCCGGGAAAACTGAAGTAAAGACTATGGGTAGGGGGCAGGAAGAGGGAGGGATGAAAAAAGAAGGGAAGGGGGATAGAGTGGTGGAACTGGGAGGGGGAGAGGGATGGGAGGGTGAGGGAAGGATAGAGGGGAGGGAAGGGGAAGGGGAAATTACATTTCTGTATTAGAAGAGAAAAATAATCTCTGCTGAACATAAGCCGGTCTCCCTTTTAACAACAGTCAGACCTTTCATCAACTGTGTGAAATAAACTGCACAGCAACGCGGAGGAGAATCTTGCAAGGATCTGTCTTCACCAAACTGCACGAATTCGTAATGGATTCAGTATACATTAATGTACTGCTAACTCAGTGCTGTACTATAATTCAGAAACTCCCCCTTCCTCTTTCCCCCCCCCCCCCAACCCGTAGCCAATCATTCAGTTTTCTCGGGCAGCACCAGGTAGGTCAGCTAGTATATATAAGGCTATTAACCATCCTCCAATATTTTTTGTTTGGTTTAAATCCGTCAAGCCGTTTAGCCTTGATTGAATGACAGACAGACAGACAGACATAATGCCCATTATAGTATTATTATGAAGTTTCTCACCCTTTTTTTTTTCTCCCTAACACCCCATCAGCTCTCCCTCTCTCACTTCCTCTCCCTCTCACTCACTCTCTGTCACACCCTGCCCAACCCCGACCCCCTTTGGTGCCACTGATGTCTTACCCCCACAGTATTCGAAAGTAATTCATATTTAGTACCTATACCAAAAATTGAAAGCCATATTATTTACTATGTATACCGAAAATTAGGTATGATAAATTCGTAGCGTTAAGTCTACGGGCTGAACCAGCCCCGTTTCAGGGAAGGCGCCCCGCCCCCTCCGGCGCTTTTGGGCCTTTTGTTGCTTGAAACCCCAGTATAAACCATCATAGAGGTCCCCACTATAACCCTGCCAAGTTTCATGACCATTGGACCAGCCGTTTGGCTGTGATTGAATGACAAACGACGGACAGACATAACGCCCATTATAGTAAGATTATTAATGCTATAGTAAAACCCTTATTCTAGAATATTACAAACCTTAAACTGAGATTCGCACTTGTCTCTTCAACAAATTACTTAGTTTTGAAGAATCTTTTTAATATTTAGATCTTTAAACCATCTATGGCAAAATTTTTGCAAGAAAAATTATTTGGAACAATATTTTTAATAACAAATGAATTTGCAAGTCTATTTTGAGAGAGAGAGAGAGAGAGAGAGAGAGAGAGAGAGAGAGAGAGAGAGAGAATTCTTTCTTGACAGAAATACACGCTCATAATCGAGCTTGCAAAAGAGAGAGAGAGAGAGAGAGAGAGAGAGAGAGAGAGAGAGAGAGAAGAGAGAGAATTTAGGCCGAAGGCCAAGCGCTGGACCCTATGAGGTCATTCAGCGCTGAAAGAAAATTGAGATTAAGAGGTTTGTAAGGTGTAACAAGAGGAAAACCTTGCAGTTGCACTATGCAACATTTGTTAGAAGAGGTTGGAAAGTATGATGGAGGAAAGAATATGCATGGAGTCACAGTAAGAGGAATGAAAGGGGTTGTAGCTAGGGGCCGAAGGGACGCAACATAGAACCTTAAGTAATGCACTGATGTGCACTGACGGCACTAACTCTGAGAGAGAGAGAGAGAGAGAGAGAGAGAGAGAGAGAGAGAGAGAGAGAGAGAAAATTCTTCGGCGCCAAACATTAGAAAATTTTTTATATATATATATATATATATATATATATAATATATATATATAAATGAACTTTAAGCTCTAGGGTTTAAACGGAATCCGCGTGGGCCGATGTTTTAATAAGTACGAACTGGATGAGGGTTGAGGGTTGAGGGCTGGGAGATGGGTTCAGTGGGTATTTTGTGAGTCCAAGGAGAAAGCTGAGAGAAGGCAGGCTTTAGGTAGATAGATGGTCCAAGGAGAGAGCCGAAATGGGAGAAGGCGATCTGTCAACAAATGCAAGAGAGCAAACAAAGTACGACAACATTCAACCACCCCCCCCCCCCTTCTCCAATTGAGTGCCTCTCTGTTTCTCACTCTCCAGAACTAGTCTTTTATTTCATATGGCAGTCAAACAGTTTCCTCTCTGTCTGTATGTCGTCTTTGAAAACTAGTTATTAAGTTTACAAGGTAAATGTTGCTAGCTCTTTGAGAACTGGAGTCGCTTATTCTATCACGAAGCGAGGCATTCTTGGGCCTGTCATTTTTTTTTATTCCTCTGGGAACTGGTCGTTTACTTTCTAAGAATTTAGTTCTGTGTTTAGTCACACAATATGAAGGTAGTTAGATACAGCCACCCCTCTAATAAGTCTTCCTACTTGAAATAAAAAAAAAAAATCTCGTATAGCAATCATCCCTCTGTCTCGCCAACAGATACACAGCTAATAAGTCGTTCTAAACTTTGCGACAAACTGTCAATGGCCATTATCTCAATGATATCAGAATCACTTTTTACATATCTTTACTGGGTGAAATCTTACGTCACCTGCAAAGCCTGTTACTCAAAACATTTCTAACTGACCGAGACGGGTACATCAGATAAACTCCTGCTGTCAATGAAAGAAAAGTGTAATCTAGTAAA
Source organism: Macrobrachium nipponense (assembly GCF_015104395.2). Lineage (NCBI taxonomy): Eukaryota > Metazoa > Arthropoda > Malacostraca > Decapoda > Palaemonidae > Macrobrachium > Macrobrachium nipponense. The sequence continues at coordinate 18,062,647 of NC_061097.1, read as the reverse complement.
AACGTATGTCTTCATACGCGTGCCAAATATTTCTGGACGTACAAAGAAAGCAAGAAAACTAATTCTGAGAGCGGGCAGCATAAAGTTGATCGTATAGGCCAATTTAGTAGGAAACTCGCCCTATTATTCCCCATTCCGTCTGGCTTAGCATTCACATGAAAATGAAAATACATTCTTAGAACACCTGAAATTAATCACTATATATATATATATCGTTTTATATATATATTAATATCTGATGTATATATAACATAATATCTATATATATATATGATATATATATATATATATATATATATATATAATATATATATACATATATAAAATATATATATATATATATATATATATCTATTAAATATATATATGATATATATAATAATATATATATATAATATATATATATATAATATATATAATATATATATATATATAAATACTAGATATATATATATATAATATATAATATATATATATATATATATAATAATATATATATATAATATATATAATTATATATATATATATATATATATATAATATATAATATATCAATATATATATATATATATATATATTTAGTAATAATTGCATTAAGAACATTATCGCATCTGACAACCCAGTGCACATTTGCATCCCAAATTTTATCAACACATCACACAATTAACAAATAAATAAATGAAAGCGTAGCTTATCGCCATAAACTATACTTTCGTCTGCTGAGAATGGATTATTGGCATCTGCAAATACAGTTCATCACCCCATTTACTGCCAAAGTTCATTAAAAAAAATTACGATAAATTGTTGAAAAAGTTAATAGGCATCAGTCCTGACTGCTGGCTCCATTCCACCACAAATGTTAACCCACTACTGCTGATGCGGTCGACACAAGATTAAATGAATGCTTCCAGTCCGCTCAGTCTTCGCCCATGATCCAGAGAGAGATCATTCACTAGAAAGGTGAGCCTGCCACCACTAAAGTCTTTAGACCAATAACCCACTGCTGGACTTGACACAATTTTTGGTTAACGCCTGAGGGTAATACGATGGTAAATAAAATGTTCGAACTCATAAGCCAAAATAGTTGGAGTAGCAACGAGGTCTCTACTTTCTGCTGCTAAAGGTCTCTACTTTCTGCTGCTAAGTAACTAACTGATTGATTGGTAGTTCGTTAACTGAGGTGCCGAAGAATATGGCACCAACACTATTGTGCAAAGAATTTCACTAGTATTGAAGAATTTACTTTCATTTATTAAGAGTTATAGAGAAGAAATCCCAAAATATGTTATTAGAAAAGAAATAAAATTTAATCAAGTCACGGGTAACAGAAAATATGATTTAGTAGATGATTGTTATATCAAATAAGGTAACAATATGAAACTATATACATGCGCCTAGCACCGAAAGACTATTATCAATAAGCACTGTCAATAAATATCAGTCAATTTTGCGTTATCTGAAGGTCATTAAGGTAACTGTTGTGATAAGGATTTGTCTTTTCACGTTCGCCGAGTGCGGATGAGTTTTTGGTCGCTCTCGTACCTAGCTAACAACCAAGGCTTAATCTTAACTACCCCACAGGCGGTTTACCCACTAAGAGAATGGCGAGTACAAGTGTACTAGATCACTTCAGTGCGACTTAGGACACACGAAGAGGACTAATTCCATTGGCCTACGATCTGTTAGCCCAAATTATGGGATTAGGTGATTTGCAGTTTTTTTTTTATGAATTAGGCTTGAAGGAGATCGACATAGCGGGATTCCAGCAAATGGCCAACAACAGGGTTACAGTGAAATTTTAAGATCATTTACCTTTGGAAGAATTCGTTTACTAAGTTGGATGGCAAGCTTGCAGAGTCTGACAGTGGGAAAACTGCAATAGTGAACTTGAGCAGAGCATGCACATACGTCTCCATTCGAAATGAAAGATGTGTTCTACTTGGTGTTTTGAGCCTATGAGGCGCAGTTTTTTTTTTTTTTTTTTCGCTTTTCTTATGGGAGAGCTGAAGGTTTGTTGAATGGCATTCGTACAATTAAGATGGTCGTGTAAAGTAGCATTCCATTTTCAGTGGGTATTTATGGACAAGGCCAAGTGCAGAAATGCTATATAATTGGAATAGTGTATCATAAAGTTGTAAATTGTATGACCGACGGCATGCACATTTTTTTCGACTTACCGATTTCCCGCGTTTATCTACCGAGAGACCCGTATCGAAGGAAAGAGTGCAGAAAAGAGATAAATAGTGAAGAAATCGCTAGAGAAATTACAAAACAGGTGCAATCAAACCCGGTAATAGAAGAAGATACAATAGCCAATGGGGAGTGAATCCTGGTATTGAGGGATATGCGTGTGGTAATTTTTTGGAAAAATAAAAAGCTAGAACATATGCAGATTACTGGGCTTTCGGATTAAAATCACATTGAACGGTCTGTAGAAATTCAAGATTTTGAAAGGTCGTAGGAGAGAGAGAGAGAGAGAGAGAGAGAGAGAGAGAGAGAGAGAGAGAGAGAGAGAGAGAGAGAGGAAAATGATTTGTTCCCTGATACCAATGAAAGAGACAGTGAGGTCTACAGGAGATGATGGTGGAAGCATCGGTACACCATGATATGAAGACTTGTCAGTGAGGTAATACTTATAGAAGCAATTCTTCTTGGAAGAATTGCGTACCCAAACCCTTGTAGATATGTGGAATATACAATTTAGGCAAAAAGCTAAACACTGGGGCCTATGAGATCATTCGGAGCTGAAGGGTAAATTGCGAGTAAGGGGTTTGAAAGGTGCAACAGCAGGAAAACCTTGCAATGCACTATGAAGCAATTGTTAGATGAGGTTGTAAAGTAAGATGGAAGAAAGAATATGAACGGAAGCACAGTAAAAGACATAGAAGATGTTGCAGCTAGGGGCCGAAGGAACGCTGCAAAGAACCCTAAGTAATGCCTACGGTGCACAGCGTGAGGTGCACTGATGGACCTATCGCCTAGGGGCCTAACTCGTGTAGGAAGAGACATCACACCCTGAAGTGAATGTTACTAAGAACAGCCACATTAACCCACTGCCATGTTAACATATTTGTTCTTGTATTAGCGTAAATTGTTTCATAGTTGTTTGTAGATTGTTTGTATTATACAGTATGTAAACAAAGCGGAACGCTTTTTGTTAAGAAAATAATAACTTTATGTAAACAACAGTTTGTTATTCTTAAAATTAAAAAAATAAAAAGTTGTGTTGTAATGGTAGGAATAATCAAGGTTTAGCAGATATTTACGACCAATTTAAAATTCAAATTGAACCTCAAAAAACGACATTATATACCACACGCAAAAGTTACCATTTCCCCAAGGAATAAAAAAAAATCAAAGCTGAATTTAAAACACCTCACACATCTTAACATCCCTCACTCACAATTCAACGACCACCAATTAAAGCTTCGTTCAATATTGTTCGATCTTCGAGATAAATTAATTGAGCTTCTTTTTGACTGCGCTAGTCAAATGCCATCTTGTATATTAAATGTTTTCTTTTTTACTGCTCTAGTCAAATACCATCTTGTATATTAAATATTTCTTTTTTACTGCTCTAGTCAAATACCATCTTGTATATTAAATGTTTTCTTTTTTACTGCTCTAGTCAAATGCCATCTTGTATATTAAATGTTTTCTTTTTTACTGCTCTAGTCAAATGCCATCTTGTATATTAAATGCTTTCCACAGACAAAGCAAGTAATAAAAATATTAATTATAAAACCGGTGAAAACATAGGTTCTTCAAAAAGAATTTCATTTTGAAAAACTATCACAATTAAAAGGACTCGCCATATTTGAAAACAGTTGTAGACTAATGCAATTATCTACTGGATGACACTTCTAGACTACTGAAAGTATCCATTGGGAAACGGTTGAAATATGCAATTACTCCATAAAACTCACAATTGAAGATTAACGATATGACTTACCTTAGACGAGGGTGACCACTGAAATAGAGCGGAAGAACCACAACACGATGCTGCAAAAAAGGAAAAAAATTAGTAGCTTAAAGCTTTATTGATAATGTGAAATAAGCTCGAGCAAGTTTTTCTACCCTTAAGTAGTTGCAAGATAAGTTTTTTAGCTTAAGCTTGGCCAACTTATTCGTAAGCTTAGGCGGTTACATAATTAGTAATGAGCTTTACTTTTTAAAAAAAATCACAGGTCTTAGTTTGCTAATGTTTTTAACATAATGCAATAAAAGTCATCGTCAGAAGTTCAAGTTTGCACAAACACAAACTATGGCCGGAAAAGTTATAAGCTCGAGCAAGCAAATTCCCGTTTAAAAGTGCTTCCAGAGGGTTAATCCTGAATAAACATACTCATAAGCTTAAGCATGCATACTTACAAGCTTAAGCGTAGGCAAGGGCACTCAAGTCTTAAGCTTTGTCAAGCTTATCTCAAAATTTAGTTGAGACTTGAAAAAGCTCTTTCATATTTTTTAGCTTAGGCTGGAATAAACATTTTTATAAGCTTAAGCTTATCATTCATAAGCTTAAACTAAAAATATATTCTCAAGTTACAGGCTAGAGCAAATTTACTCATATAATATGAAACAACAGCTAACTCATAAGCTTGCGCTGAACTAAGAAAAGTCACGACTTTAAGCATGGACAAGAATCTACTTTCCCACAGTTACCTGATGCGCCTTAAAACATCAGGCATAGTTTATTGTTTGGCAAAGGGGTTTTTACGACCGCGTACCCTTAATGTTATCAACAACAGTTATTGGCGGTGGACCTCACCATTGACTTACAAAGTCCACATGCAAGGCAGCAGTTCCCACAGTTGTCGGCGGTAGGCCTAACCATTTACTAAAAAGTAAGAGTGCAAGGCAGCAGTTTTCAGTTATTGGCGGTGTGCCTAGCCTTTAGCTAAAAAGTAAGACTGTAAGACAGCAGTTTCCACAGTTATTGGAGGTGGGTCTAGCCTTTTACTAAAAGGTAAGACTGTACGACAGCCGTTTCCACAGTTATTGGCGGTGTGCCAAGCCTTTTGCTAAAAAGTAAGACTGTAAGATAGCAGTTTCCACAGTTATTGGAGGTGGGTCTAGCCTTTTACTAAAAAGTGCACCTGCAAGGAGGCAGGTTCCACAGTTATTGGCAGTGGGGATAGCAGTTTACTAAAAAGTAAGACTGCAAGGCAGCAAATTCCACAGTTATTGGTGGTATGCCTAGCCTTTTACTAAAAAGTAAGACTACAAGGCAGCAGTTTCCACATTTACTGGCGATAGGCCTAATCTTTACTAAAAAGTAAAAGACAACAAAGCAGCAGTATCCACAGTTATTGGCGGTGGGCCTAGTCTTAGCAAAAAGTAAGACTGCAAGGCAGCAGTTTCCACATTTATTGGGGGTAGGCCTTGCCTTTAACTAAAAAGTAAGAATACATGGCAGAATTTCCACATTTATTAGCGGTGGGCTTAGCATTTTACTAAAAAGTAAGACTGCAGGGCAGCAGTTCAGCAGTTTCCACAGTTATTGACGGTGAGCGTAGCTTTTTACTAAAGGGGTGACAATTTGGTAGATTTGGCAAAATTTTTGAGCGGCGCTGCAATTTCCTCGTGTAATCATGGTTAAAGGACCACACGTCACAGTAACAAGAGGATTGTCCGTCACCTCCCTCCATTCGTCGGTACAAAAGCTAAACACGGAGATCAAAACATTATATTACTTGACCCTTGCTGCGAATTTTTCGAGTTAATGCAAAATTTAATTAGGGATATATATATATATATATATATATATATATATATATATATATATATATATATATATCCCTAATTAAATTTTGCATTTGTATATGTTTGTACAGACGGCCAACGAAGAATTGGCGTAGTTTCTTAATTCATTGTTCGTTATGGAAATATTGCCATATGCAGGTGCCAGATTATTTACTTAACAATAAATAAAATATCCTTTCAAAGGTGCTATACTTGAAATAAATTACATTAGAATTGAGTAGACTTATTCAACGTATTAAAGATAATCATTTTGCAAAGTGAGGAAAATATATACCGATGGGTCCACGATTTCTAATTTTATTCTCAACTCTAGCTTCGTGACAGCATACCGAAGATTTTGAAGTTGACTTTGCTGCCACTCGAGTCTTGATTCAACTTATCGTACTGCACTGGGGTGTTATCATTTCGTCTCCTACAGCCGATAAATAATACATCAAGGCGTTAACATTCTTTGAAAACGATGTTTAATTAAACTAATTTTATCCTTTGATCAATAAAATAATTTGCATGACACATTTAGTGGGCCTTAATTGGACTTCTGATTTTCCCACAAGATTAGCCTAGGTCTTATTTTCAGCATTATACTCTCTCGGATACGTAATATTAATGAATATTTAAATCGAATATTAATCTGCTTTATTTGATTATTCCCGTTTTTCTTGTTTTATTAGCCATGTTCGCCTTTCTTCTTATCCTTTTCATAATTGCTTAACATAATTAACTCAGACCTAGCTATTCAAAGTCAAAAAGCAGTCATAAAAAAATCAAACGTATATAATTCCGTCTTATTTTTTATCGAATTCATTGCATATCATCCTGTTTCATTTGGACACGTTGGAAAGCTGTGGGAGTCAAAACTGACGAGCGCTTACTTTTATTAAAACTTTCTTAGGTTGATCTATCTGTAGCCATCCATTTCTTCTAAATAGAAATTAATTCAAATTAGTTTCACATGTATACCTAGACCTACTACCTAAAGCATATTATAAGTAGCTGAAAGGATAAGAAATATGAAAGGTGACGTTCTCGTTTAAGTCTATTTCATATGTTTTTTTTTTCTTTCTTTTTTTTTTAAGAAAAACCTACTGCTTTAATCAAGGGTTGATCTTTGACGGCTACAGGGTAACACGAGTGTATGCAATTATTTTGTGGAATGAAAGATAAAGTTTCTTTGACCAGAAAATATTTTATAAACATGCATTTTAAGGCGTCCGTTGTCGGCACGGAGAATTTTAAAATAGCCGTTATCATTTGTGATGCTTTCGCACGATGGAGTTCGTAGCGAGAAGTCGGATCAAGTCCCCTGAGATGTAGAAGAGAGCGGAGGTGGCGTATAGGAGTGATGGAAGGATTAGGCCGATGTTAATAAAGTATCTCCCCATAAAATGTATTCTTCAGGTTTTGAAGAAAAAAATGCATGCATCGTTGAAACTGTATCCCTCCCTATCCGTGGTATTCACTGGCCACCGATAAAAACCAAACAAAAAGAGTAAGCCTAACTGAATCTCTCATCCACCAAAGATAAGTTTGCTTATTCATTAGACTTATTCATTAGACAACTATCAAAGACATAGATTTCGAGTGTAGATTTAAAAATCTCTTCCTCTCCATCTAAAGTATTCATCAGACACCAGTCATAAGCGTAGAGATAGTTATGATTCCTGGTTCAGCAATGTCGTGACGAGGCATTAGAATTCAAAGTTCACAAGTGAATGTTGCTCAGCAACATTTACACTTCTGTATTGTCTTGCTCTCTTGTGGTGCTCCGAGGTGTTCCACCTCTAGGCCCATAATCTAAATTTTGCCGTTCTTTAAATAATCTTATTCATCTATATATGATTCTCTCCGGTTTATTAAGCTTTCTTGATATCTCTCCAACAGGAACTTGCACCGAATGCAGTGCAATAATTCTCTCGCTCATCGAGGGATGTTTCTTAGATCGATAAACGACACATTGACATTAGATTCCCGTGCACATGAAATCAAAAGCAATAGAGTGAGGTCGCCTGGTTCACAATGTTACGATATCGTTTTTTTTCTTTTTGGTTTAAAATTTGATAGCGTTTTATGAGATTCCAATGTTTTCTGTAAAATTTAACAAATGAAATAGTTCAACTACCTTCAACTTAATATTGAAATGATAATTTAAGGACTATGTTTATGTGATACTACTGGTGATAGGTGTCTCCTATCTATTTGGTAATGTATATCTATGGTTGTGATATGACGTTTTTTATCACTTCGTTTCGTTCACGTCAATTTTGCTATATGGAAAATAGTTTTACACAATAACATAACATAATGTTCTAAAGATATCAGTGACTGTTTTTAACGTCATTACACATGATTTCTTCCATCTTTGAAAAGAAAAATAGATAAATAAGGCATGAATCGTGCGTCAGGCAGGTGAACGAAAAATTATGAAACTCTGCCACGAGTTTTTTGGCCGACAGTACATATACCTTTTATGTATGTGGGTATATATGTGTACATATAAATACATTAACGTAATCATACATACTCCTGGCATATATTACTTTAAAAGATGGGAGGCCTGTCAACGCCGCTAATTGTAGGAATGCTTCAACCTTTCGTGGCTTGATTATAGTATGAGGCAATTCTTGTGTAATGCATGCAAGGAGCATACGACGCCTAGGCCTATGCGCCCGGTCTGTTGCATTCGAAAGCGCTGTTAGGCATACGAATCTAGGCTATTACGATACTATTCACAAAGAAATCGAGAGAGCCAAGACGGGGTACGATACGTCAATTGCACTGTAGCCGTTGTAATAGCATTTGATAGTACCATTTGTTATAATTTAAAGTAACATCATTGCCAGTGTAATGTAGCATATATGAGAATAGTAGGCCATGTTGATTTTGTGACCATATGATAACATTTAAAGTTTGGTTTACACCAGGTAATAGACTTAGAGAAATAAATTCACAAGTAATAGCAAACTTTAGACCTAGTAAATTGTTTAAGGTATATGAACAACTAAGAACTCTAATTTTCCCCTCTATTGAGAATTAGACTTATATACATACATAAAAAGAAAATTGAACATTGACGATTGCTCGTATGCATATGCTATGCCTTTCATGTTGTAGCACAGAAGTGCGAATAAAACTGATTCTTGCATTGATTAAGAAAACCATCTGAGGAGTTAGTATATCTGATTCCTTTGCTAATTTAAATAAATAAATAAATAAATAAAGCTAAAAATGTCCAGCTAAGCTATCTGTGACGTCACGGGAAGCGCCATGGTTGATGACCTGTTGCGAGTCAACCTCACCCCCATCACCGACACATCCTTTCAAAGTAGACTTTTGAGGAAAAATACACTTCACTGTTTACATATACATATTACTGTTCACAAACAAGCATTCTCTTACCCTGCT
>NC_061097.1:18038482-18048482 GCF_015104395.2 Macrobrachium nipponense | reverse complement strand
ATATCACACCTCTTGTAAGAGTTAAGACTGTATAGGTACTGATCCAGAAACTAAGTCACTTTTTTCATATTTCGTGCGACTGCGAGTTCAGATTACTATAAACATCACAATTATCAGAGCTGCCATAAGGGATGAAGGATTTGATCTTCAATGAACGGGCAAAAGGGGAGTAAATCGAAGAAGATAAAGGTAGTGAGACAGTTAATTAGGAAGAGACCGAAGGAAGCAATGTAGCAGCTGCTACAGAGAAAACGCCTTAAAGAACCTTCAGTAGTATTTCTGTAGTGTTGGAGACTTAACCTCTTATGGTGTCTATACAGGAAAGTCTGTCATATCAATATGCCTTGAATCATCTTACGCATTTACATTCTAATATGTAAGACATTTTGTGTAGGACACCCGATAAAACATTATGTCAATACATCCTATTTATGTCATTGTGTTAATGGTCCATTTTACGCATGATAAGGTATGATTGAATGAGAATTTTGTAGGCCATGTACTTGCAAGAACAGAAGAGATTACTGTCCGCTTTGTTTATTTTTTATTATGTCTCTTTGTGGACAAATTTGTATTAACAATTGTATATTTTTTGTCAATAAAAAAACTAACTAACTTACTACTTGGTCAACCAGCAAACTGCAAAAGAGCAGGAAATCATAGGTGATATAAGAAAGAAACGAGACGTTCCTCCATATAAAAGTTCCTCGTTGGACTAGTGGTTTTCGCGCTAGGCTACCAATCCGGTGGGCCGAAGTGCGATTCTCGGCTGGTCTAACGCGGAATCAGAGGAATTTATTTCTGGTGATAGAAATTAATTTCTCGATGTGATGTGGTTCGGATCCCACAAGAAGCTGTAGGTCCCGTTGCTAGGTGACCAATTGGTTCCTAGCCACGCCAAAATATCTAACCCTTCGGGCCAGCCCTAGGGGAGCTGTCAATCGGCTCAGTGGTCTGGTAAGACTAAGATATATACTTTTTCCTCCATAGAAGAGTTTGACATGAATGATTTCTCTCTTCCCACAGACGAACCCTTGCTCACGGGCGGGGAGTGTTCCTACGGGTGCCTGCAGTGTTCGCCGATCAACGGGTGCCTGGCCTGCAAGCACCCATACTTCCTCTACCTCCACCGAGACGGAAGCAGACAGACGGCGTCGTGTACGCGTTCCTGCCCCGGCGGATTCTACAAGCTCAAGAGGAAAAACAAACAAGGGTTCTGTGCCAGTAAGTTGCTGGGTCTGGGAATTTTCTTTCACCATTTCATCTTGCTTGCAGATGTCTAAGAAATTTGCTTCTGGATTTTATTACGGTTTTAGAATTGCAGATTCTTTTTATATTGTTTCATAAAGGAATACAAATAGTGAGTTGTGGTAAGTGGATGAGATTCTTTTCTGAATTCAAATGTTTAAGAGATTTGCTTCTGGATTTTATTACGGTCTTAAAATCGTAGATTCTTTTGTATTTTGTGGTAAGTGGATGGTATTCTTTTCTGAATTTTGTTACAATGATAAATCTTATTTTTATCTTATTTTCGCTAATTGGCATTTTATTTGTCCATGCAGAGAGCTGTTAGGTATTCTGAAAAATTTTATTTTATTTTGTTACGAGTTTTAAAATGGGGTTATTTTCATGTCCTTTTTCATGTCCTAACTGAATGGTTGCATATTCGGTAATTCATTTTGTTTATTTTCCCCAAATGACTGATTTATTTTCATTCGATTATATATTGCCATATCATACTTGATGGTAAGTGGAGCCACAATGCACCAAGTGTCAGGCCTTTCGCAAATTTATTGTCATTGACACTTGTTTTACATTGCTTCCTATATAACTCATTCATTTTTTTAGTGGATAACGTAATTCCAGTAAGCCTAGCATGCCTTCATCTTCTTATAAGTGATGTATGATTATCTGTTTAATCTCTCTCGTACTTCTCAAATAAAGTTTTTTGCCTAACCTGTGTCAATGCCAATAGCAGCAGTGCCCGGTAGGTTGGTAGTGCTGTCAATGCACCTCACGTGATGCACTGTAGACATTACTAAGGGTCTCTGCAGCTGCAACCTCATTCATTCCCTTTGCTGTGCCTCCGTTCATATTCATTCTTCCATCTGACTTTCCACCTTCTCTAACAATAACTTCATAGTGCAGCTGCGAAGTTTTCCTCCTGCTTCACCTTTCCAGCCTTTCTACTGCCTATTTCCCCTTTCAGCACTGAATGATCCCTAGTCCCAACTCTTGGCCTTAGGCCTAAATTCTATATGCTATTCTATTCTAGCAGCGGTGGTGATAGGTAACTCTATAACAGTCACTCAGAACCATTTATGCTTCACTGTTCTGCCTAATAGTCTATTATTACTTCTGTTCTTAGGTTTACAACTACAATTTTAATTATAATTACAATTGTTGCTGCAATTACTAGTTACTCTTGTAATTACGCTGAAATAGCAATTTAGCTTCAATTGAGTATGGATCCTGAAGTACAAGGTTCAGTTAAAATTCCCTTACAGCTTGAGATTACCACCTGCCTGTACCGGTTACCTGGACCTACCAGTTACTCAAATCCAGCCCGCATTTGATTTGTAATTCCTTTGTAGTTAATGCTTTGCCTGTAATTAAGAATAAAACCTAATTATTTGGACTTTATAAACAATATCTTTACGCGAATTAATTATAACTGCTGTAAACAACTGAAAAGAGAAATGTGACATCGAAATTCTAGAAGTCGGTCGCTAGAATCTTGATGTCTGGGTACCTCACATCGGAAGTAGGAGATAAGGGGAAAAGAAGAGAACGGAGAACTGAAGGACCGGAGAGAAATAGAGAGTAAAAGGGAAGAAGAACGAGGGAGAAGAGGAGGGCAAAGCGATATAGAAATGGAAAGAAGGGTAGACAAATATGATGATAGAGGATAAGGGAAGGTGAAACTGGATCACAAGAAGAAGAATAAGGAGAAGAAGAGAGAGATGATTCGTAATGAATAGTTTTAACGTGGAGAAAACAGAAGTCATTGTCAGAGGCTTCAATTTGTAATGGGTGTTGTCAAAAACGAGGTCTCATCTACGAGATCATTCATGAGAATTACGAAGGGGAGAGAAGAGAATGAATTCCGACTCTCGTTTCTTTAGATTTGTCACATTTACGATCGCAGACGGTGATTAGGAGTCTCCGCTGGGACCAAGTATAGCGATCACTCTCTGGAACGATGACTGCGCATTCGCTACCGGGAAAAAAAATGGCCGAAAAAGTCGCCAGAAAAAGTAGCCGGGGCCGCTGTCATTATAGCCAGCCTCATAGATATTTTCTTTATCAACTTATGCAAAGACAGGAGCAAATGGAGTTATATTGGCCACTTGAATGCCTTATCAGATTCCTCATGCCTGTAATATTCGATATCTGGCCGTTTATAACCATTCTTTCGCCTCTGCGATGCTAATGCGCCGTCGGATGTAACTGGAAAAAGCTGCGGAAAAATGTCTTCCTATGATCTCTCTCTCCCTCAGAATATTCTATTCTGTTCATTTCTCTCTCAACGTGTCATTTTATTATAATGTGGTCAACATTCCACGAATATTATCCTTTTATTTGGCCGCATTCACTTCAAAAGTTTGGTGTCTCTATTCTTAACTAGTGATGATTCCTGCATTAGGATACTCATTAGAAAGGTAGCAAAGGTGCTACTGAACTCCTCCGCTGTAGCTGATACCGACATAATAATATCAAATTGACAGAATTTACCAAATAACCCTGGCTTGCTGTTTTCGCCATAATACATTCTCCTTGCACTTTGATACATATTTGTTAATTTACTAATTATTTTATTTCTTTTTTGATAAGAGGGGTCTCTTCTCTCTCTATTTCGTTTTACCTCGTTTTACTTCTTCCTAATGAACACCATAATCTTTGGAAGTCAGTGGACCCTGTGAGCTTGTTCCGTAGGTTTCATCTTCTTGATAATAATAATAATAATAATAATAATAATAATAATAATAATAATAATAATAATAATAATAATAATAATAATAATAATAATAATGACACCAATCACGTCAAAATTCGATGCCATTTCATAATTAAAATTATTGATAACACTAGCGTCTTGCGCTGCATTCAAAACGTGACTTAAGGATAAATGTCATATTTTAATCTCTGTCCCGGAACTTTTTATTCAGGTCAATCAATATATGATACATCAAATGGCGTCACTCTACAAACTTTTGCAGCTGAAGGCACTTGGCTTTTGATTGCCCTTGTGCCCTTGTTGCCCTCATGATGCACGCTCTGGACATCATGGAGGCTGTCACGTGATGTTGCCTGTGTCTCAATTAGTGATTTTCCATGAGGCATCATCCTCTCGTCTTTCTTTGAAAGGAATTATTGTTATTATCTACTATATTCGGAAGATGACACCTATTCATATGGACCCAGGTTACCTAAGGGGCCAATGACTTGAAATTCAAGCTTCCAAAGAATATGATGTTCAATGGGTAGAAGTAAGAGGAGGTAAAGGGTAATACAGAAAGAAGGGATTATTTTAACAGCACAATTTCATCACTGATTATAAGGGTAAAAGTATTTCCTAATTGACTGGTTTCTGTTTCTTATCGCTACCAATTATGTGGCATTCCACTGAGGGGTGAAAGATGTGTATTTCTGGTGAAAGAAGTTCACTCTCGACGTGGTTCGGAAGTCACGTAAAGCCGTTGGTCCAGTTGCTGAATAACCACTGGTTCCATGCAACGTAAAAACACCATACAAACAAACAAACAAGCTACCAATTATGACTAGGACCATAGATGGATGGTTTCTTGTCTGTCCATTTTTCATGAGTTATATTTTAACAGACATTTTTCACATTCGCAAATGATCCCTGATCCTCTTTACCTGCCGAAATCAACCAGATTTGGTGAATTGCTGAACATCAGCACCACCAGTTTGCCGTAAATGAGATCCCTGATTCCTCACACCAACGGACTGTGAAATAGTCTCCCTGAGGAGGAGGTGCCATTCGAACCTCGAGGAAGTGCCATCGAACCTCGAGGAGGTGCCATTGAACCTCGAGGAAGTGCCATTCGAACCTCGAGGTGGTGCCATTCGAACCTCGAAAGTTCAAGCGAAGATGCAAAGCATTATTACCATAAAGCAGCTCTCCTTGTATTTTATACTTACTTTACATTGATGCCTATTTATTAATGTATTCATTCATATTTTTCTAATAACTCCCTTCTTTCTGTATTTTCTATTACCTTCTGTTACTTCTTTCAGACGAACAGCATATTCTTTGGAAGCTTTAATGTTATGTCAGTGGCCCTAGTGGCTTTGTTCCATATAAAGAGATTTGATAATAATAATAATTAATAATTAATTAATAATAATAATAATAATAATAATAATAATAATAATAATAATAATAATAATAATAATAATAATATTAATAATAATAATAATTACATTGAAAAAGCTGTTTCAATATTATTACTTTGTTGAATGCATATAGTAGACAAGCAGTATCATTTCTGTAAGATATGTATATATATATATATATATATTATATATATATATATATATATATATATATATGTGTACGTATGTATGTATGTATTAAGACCATGAAAGGATAATAAGAAAATACAGTGTGCCACCTCATGCAGCAAATTCACGAATCTAGGCATATTGCTCTGTCCTTGTTTTAGATTTGTAACTATGTAGGTATGTCAGTCTTGCTATTAAATAAAGTTTCTTTTTCTGTTGAAATGTGATAACTTAAAAATAATCAATAATAATAAAAAAAGACCAGGCACTAATGATGTTGTTGTTGTTGATTAAGCTGGCTTTATGCCAGCACGGGCTCTTGCTCATGGAGCAGCCCGTATAAGAGAAACCATTAATAGTTAAACCAATGTCGAAAGGAACCTCATGACCTCCCTCTTTGCAGAATGCATGTTGAGAGGGTGCGTAGAGTGTGCGACCAGGCACTTCTGTTCCGTCTGCAAGCGAGGACTGGTGAGGTACGCAGGGCGGTGCCGGAAGAGATGCCCAGAGGGTACGAAGCTCGGTGTCAGGTTCCCGGGCATGTGCCTCTCGGCGCCCGAGACGGTTCCAGGTATGTGATTGAATATTGTTCATATATCTATATAGCATTTCGAATCATAACGATCATATTTTCAAAATAACTATGCACCAAATGCAATGCACTTCATCATTACAGAAAATCTCATTCGAATAAATCCATACATTAAATATATACGTATATATATATATATATATATATATATATATATATATATATATATATATATATATATATATATTTTCATACTATATGTAAACCGAAGGGGAATTTTTTAGTTGATAATAATTTAGTTATCGATTTCTTCTCTGTCCACTAGGCAGTGGTTCGAACCCACGAGCGGACGAGATTATTATCGACTAAAAAATTCCCCTTGGGTTTACATATATGAAAATATATTAATTCCGAGGTAGAGCGAATTAGATATTAAAGGACATTTATAGCTATATATAGTGTATGGATTTGTTCAAATGAGATTTTCTGTGATAATAAAATACATTTCCTTAGTGTATAGTTATTCTGAAAATATCATTATTAAAATTCAAAATGCCGTGATAATCATAAAAACCATAATATTGAAAATAATAATTGTTACTATTTTTCAACATCAGTATTTTGTCGTTTCACATAAAAATGTAATGGTTGTAACAGTAATGATGACAATAGATATTATATCCTTATGAATGAACTAGTGAAAGGTGATCTCGTTCAAGAAGAGATTTGTAATTTAAATCTCTTCTTTCCTACCGTCATCCCTACGCTAAGTGGTCGGTTGCCTGATGCGCCTTTCCCTACATTCAGGCATGGTTTATTATTTGGCAAAGGGGTTTTTACGACCGCATGCCCTTGCTGCCATCAACCACAGTTATTGGCGGTGGGCCTCGCCTTTGACAAAAAAGTCCACAGTTATTGGCGGTGGGCCTAGCCTTTTACTTAATAAGTAAGACTGCAAGGCAGCAGTTTACATAGTTATTGGCGGTAGGCCTAGCCTTTTACTAAAAAGTAAAACTTGCAAGGCAGCAGTTTCCACAGTTATAGGCGGTGGCCCTAGCCTTTTACTTGAAAAGTAAGACTACAAAGCAGCAGTTTTCACAGTTATTGGCAGTGGGCCTAGCTTTTTACAAAAATGTAAGACTGCAAGACTGCAGTTTCCACAGTTATTGGCAGCGGGCCTAGCCTTTTACTTAAAAAGTAAGACTGCAAGGCATCAGCTGTCCTTTTAGCCGCCTTTTACGACACGCAGGGCCTACGGTGGTAGTATTTTTGCGCTTCCTACCACAGGGTGGAGATTTATAATTTAAATACATTATGGCAATTGGGAATTTACCGCAATAAATCTACGGGCGTAACACACACTTTTACATCAAATATGTGTTTTGGTGTTATATTCGACTGTATACTGAG
Organism: Macrobrachium nipponense; assembly: GCF_015104395.2. Classification (NCBI taxonomy): domain Eukaryota; kingdom Metazoa; phylum Arthropoda; class Malacostraca; order Decapoda; family Palaemonidae; genus Macrobrachium; species Macrobrachium nipponense. Next base: position 18,041,011 of record NC_061097.1, on the reverse strand, counting down.
ATTAATAACTAGATAAAATAAACTGCGTAAAGTGCATCGTATGAGAAACTGAATTGATAGACACCATCTGTGTGCAAAATTCATAGAATGTTTAAAGAATATGTCCATGTTATTATTATCAATTATAAAGTCAATTACTAATTCTCTGTGCGTCATCTTGGTGTTTTACGAGTATAGGTAGAAGTTAAACATTTACATTTATTAACTGAGGACATACCATGAAGGTCGTGGTTAGTAGATAAATGATTGCAATGTACTGGATAAAAATGGTTTTTAAGAAATTCGATTTTGTGTTTCTATATTTTTTTATTTATATCTTTATTTTTATTTAGTCATTTATTTTTATTTATTTATTTATCTATTTATTTTGCTTCATACCTATGACACCAGAAATATTACTCAAACTGGATAAGTTCGAAGCTTTAGAATGGTGAATGTTTGAACTTTAAAATCTAGCGTCAGCTAAATTTTGGAAAAGCAGAGAGAGCAAATTTCTGGTCTATTTCACCAACTTAGGGTTCGACCAAAGAAAAGTCTATTCTGATTTATAATTTACAACTTCAATAAATAAATTCAGCAAAAAAAAAATAATAATGTAAATAAAAAAAGGGAAAGGTAAAAAACCAACTGAGTGAAGAAAATTTAACAGTTAGAATGCTAAATTTATTTAAGAAATAACATCCATATTGTAACGGAAGAAAATATGCTTCCGTAGCGAGCACCAACAACAGTAGAAAGTTTCAGGTAAACAGGAATTCAAATGAATTTTCTTCCGTAGCAAAAGCAAAAGTAACAGCAGAGACCAGTAGGCAGACAGATAGATAGATAGATAGTTTGATAGATATGGTGGATAACTGAGAAGATGGGCTTTAGTATCACTAAGAATTATATTTTAATTTAGAAATTAGGAAAAAGGAAAAGCAAGATAAATAAAAAACGAGTTAAATAATTGATTATATATTTAATTTATTTATACACTTATTTAGATAATGATTCAGAGATAAAGCTATCGAACTGCCAATTGAAGAAAAAGGAGGCAGGAATAGATTGCCAATTCTTAGCAAAACGCCTGTGTAGTAAATTCGGAAAGAGGCAGCAGCCTACCTCAGACACTCCCATGAATCACTATCGGAAAAACACTTTGGATTCACCACGGAGAAGAGAGACACTCATCATTTACGAGCGGGAAAACAGGCATTATCATAATTCGCGACTGGAAAATCAAACAGCCTCACGGTTTATCACTGTAAAAGAAGAGAGAGAGAGAGAGAGAGAGAGAGAGAGAGAGAGTACGAACAACAAATTCAACGAAGATTCGTCATGGCCGTCGAGTGACGGCGCCAGGACGAGCAGACCGGATCAGCTTCCGCCCTTCGCAGATCAGATGACGGCGCCAGCATCGTCCTTGAGGTACCACGCCTTCGGGATACTCCAGGATATATTTTATTTGCTTTTCTCAGGTGATAGATGCCGATTGGGCCGATATTAAATCAAATGAGAGGCGGGGCAGTCTCTGAAGATTGATGGCTGGTATTTGAGGACTGGAGAGGCACGAGGATTTCTTACGAAAAGGAAGAAGAGAAGGAGGCTTTGTCATAATATTAATAATAATGATAATAATGATATGTTAGTAAATAAATAATGATTATTTTAGTGGCAAAAAAGCAGTATGTAACAAAGTTGCAAGCTCATTTCAGAGAGAGAGAGAGAGAGAGAGAGAGAGAGAGAGAGAGAGAGAGAGAGAGAGAGAGAGAGAATATCGTTTAAATAACTAATTTTTAAAATTGTCGTCTTCTTCTCTGACGATAATCTTCAGTCGGAGTGTTTTTGCTATTTCATCCCATTTATGACAGTGGGTTATTATCTTTTTTAATTTAATGCTTAAAAATCATTAATGTATTTCCTAAATTTTGATTCCTCCTTTTCGCATTTTAAAATCAACATGTTATTACAAGTAATAGAATTATTCCTTCAGTTTTTTTAAGCTATCAGTTTGGCTCTAAAGAAGGCCTGCAGCCAACACTTATCCCCTGAGATGAAGTTCTCGGGTTGGAATTGCATTTCTTGTCTGTAGGATGACAGAATGCTTGAGATATCTGGCGTTGCAAGGATATGAAACGAGGTTAAGGTGTTTCAGTTTGGAGAAAGTCATTCAACCATTACAGCCTTTCGATTAGCACTTATTGGCGTCGAGTGAGCTTTTTCGAAAACAAATTCTCTTCTTTTGGTCATCATCGAAAGAAAATGGGGTCTTAGTGAATCATTTCATAAGTAATATTGAATATTATTTCTCTACTTTTTACTTCCATTAGTATAGCTAAGCTCAATGAGGATTATCGTCTTCCTAACTGATAATACCCATTCTCACAAATGATCATCAATTTCTTTATATAAGACATTTTTTTTCCAATTTACTATTCAATAATAATAAAAATAAGCTACGTACAGCTCTTTATACTCCTATTTTTATATGTATATATGTATGTTATATATATATATATATATATATATATATATATATATATATAC
>NC_061097.1:18005982-18035982 GCF_015104395.2 Macrobrachium nipponense | reverse complement strand
GGGGAGAGCTAAAGAAGGAAACTGAAGGAATGATAACAGCGGCACAAGATCAGGCCCTAAGAACCAGATATGTTCGAAGAACGATAGACGGAAATAACATCTCTCCCATATGTAGGAGGTACAATACGAAAAATGAAACCATAAACCACATAGCAAGCGAATGCCCGGCACTTGCACAGAACCAGTACAAAAAGAGGCATGATTCAGTGGCAAAAGCCCTCCACTGGAGCCTGTGCAAGAAACATCAGCTACCTTGCAGTAATAAGTGGTACGAGCACCAAACTGAGGGAGTGATAGAAAACGATCAGGCAAAGATCCTCTGGGACTATGGTATCAGAACGGATAGGGTGATACGTGCAAATAGACCAGACGTGACGTTGATTGACAAAGTCAAGAAGAAAGTATCACTCATTGATGTCGCAATACCATGGGACACCAGAGTTGAAGAGAAAGAGAGGAAAAAAAATGGATAAGTATCAAGATCTGAAAATAGAAATAAGAAGGATATGGGATATGCCAGTGGAAATCGTACCCATAATCATAGGAGCACTAGGCACGATCCCAAGATCCCTGAAAAGGAATCTAGAAAAACTAGAGGCTGAAGTAGCTCCAGGACTCATGCAGAAGAGTGTGATCCTAGAAACGGCGCACATAGTAAGAAAAGTGATGGACTCCTAAGGAGGCAGGATGCAACCCGGAACCCCACACTATAAATACCACCCAGTCGAATTGGAGGACTGTGATAGAGCAAAAAAAAAGAAAAAAAAGAAAAAAAAATAATAATAGTTTTAAACCAATTATGCTTTATATTTATGTGTTTATTTATCTGTTATTATAAAATTATTTGGTAGGTCAGAAAAAAAATTGATTCATGGAACTTTACATTAATCAGTCAAACAAAAAGAATGTGCCTTAACGTTCACATGGACGGACTGACCGACTATCCCCTCCATTAACACTGGAGTCCTCAGGTTTGTTGTGGTTTCTGATCTGTGAGTTTTGGATATGAGTTGCAAGCCTGGTGCCCTCGGTCTCCCACATATCACCACGGGATTTGATGTATTTATTTTATTATTTACATTATATGAAATAAACTTGCACAAGACAGACTCACTTACATACCAGTGCGGTCTGACATTCATGGGATGTCCCCTTTCTAAGCACTGATTGAATCCAACACTAAGTTGATTGACTGGAGGACCATCGGTGTAACAGGCGTATTATTACTTAGTATTTAACCCCATGAGCTTCAAGAGAAATGCTGTTGACCAGTCAACATCAGTTATAATCTCTTGGAACTCTTGAAAACTGTCATTGGCCAATCATTACCCCTTGTACTCTCCTTAAACGCCAGAGGATTACTGTTGCCCGCTCAATATCCCTTGCGCTTGGCTGAAGCGCCAGAGAAACACTATTGACCAATCAGTATCCCTTGTATTCTTTGGCAACCCCAGATGGAAAGAGGACGATCAACATTATAAAATACCAAATATACATAATAGATATATATATATATATTAATTATATATAATATATAATTATATATATTTATACATACTTATTTATATATATATATGTTTTATATATATATATATATATTATATAATTATATATATAAATATATTTATATATATCATATATATATATATATATATATATATAGTATATACATATATATTTATAATAATATTTTAAAAAAAATGTATATATATATATATATCATATATATATATATATATATATATATATAATTATAAGTTTATGACGAAGGTCCGTTATGTTTCTTTTATCTAGTGACTAAAACCAGTAGAAGCCATTTGTTAGACAAGCAATTGCGCTCATCTTCATGGCCTAACATTACAAAGTCTATATTCAGCCTTGGCACTCATTCTATTTTTATAAAAGTGTAAGTACTACACATTAACTATATGGCAATAAAATTAGCGGTTAAGTTTACGCTCGTTCCTAACATTTGACACTAAGTATATCTAAATACTTCGTTCCATAGATCATTAAACCGTAATTCAGAGTTTTGACCAACAAAAATTGTGTAAAATTGATAGTTTTGATGACATTAGTCCCGAGCATATGACACTAAAAACAGTTATAAGCTCTGTGCCATAACTTATCAATCTGTAATTCAAAGCTTTGATATCCGGGTTGTTTGAAAGGGAGAAAAAACACGAACAAAAAATGGACCTGACCTAAAGACTGGGAAGGCGAGGGATTTTCTGCTCCCAATTGTTACCTGCAAATAATTCGAAGGATCTTGCCCTTGAGTGCCCTCTGGGCAATGAAGATGCTGCAGATTGGTGCGCCCAGGTTATAGACGAGTGCCTTAGCATGAGGCAAGGGATGTAATGACAGTGCATTAGAGCGACCATAGTGGCCGGGTGTTTAACTGCTGGTTGCGTATTACTTGGGTAGCATTTTGGTCCGCTGCATTTTGGGACCTCGTTCCTGTCCGCGTTTTATGGGGCATAATGGAACACTCTTCAGAACGGCGTTGTCCTCAATGGGCTTCCTCCTCCATCCCAGAGAGTATCCTAATCATAATCCCCGAGAGGATAATTAGACAACGGGATTATATTTCCCCTCTCTTTCGATGGTCGTCCACGAAGGTCCATTTTGGAGTCGAGACGCATCGGTTGAATCACTCAAGTATTCATCAGGTTATCTTCACGGTGTAAATGTCCTTTTTAGGATCTACCATTATCCAGGATCTACCATTTGTTTTATAGATATATCTGTTTTTCAAAGCAGTAAGCTGAACAATCTTACGGCCATGCTGTGAAAAGGCAATTTAATCCTCTATCAGGAGAAAAGAATATCATAATAAGGCAAGGAAATAACAGGAGAGAGAGAGAGAGAGGGGGAGAGAGAGAGAGAGAGAGACAGAGACAGAGAGAAATGGAAACTAGTTTGTTGTAGTTTTGATACTGACAGTACCGTTAACAAAAGTAATGGGAGCTTTATTCGGTTTTAAGAGCATATAATTATTGATATTCCAGTGAAGTCCACAATAATTTCCTTAGTTTAGTATTATGCTTTCAGATGAAAGCTAAGCACTTTCTAGAAAGCTCATTGGTGTATTTCAAACAATACTTTAAGGGTTACGGTATAAGAAAACTCCTGTGGCTAATGTGTCCATCATCTATTTGCATTATTTGGAAATGCTTTTATCAGCAGTACTAAGTAGTATTTGCTATTGTTGTAGTAGTGGTGTAGTAGAAGTGGTGGTATTAGTAGTAGTATTGGTATTAGTTGTTGTTGTGTGATAAACGTTTTGACAAATATCCCTCTTTCCAGACAAGTCCTCCAACGAGATCGAAGTGAACGGCACAATCCCGAGCTGGAAGCCGACTCTCGGCTATCCTGGAACGCGCAAACCCCACCACCGCCACCACCCAGATCGGGGTCCTCCCCAACCTTCCGTCCCTCTCTATCCTACTTCTCACGAGGGGAAGAACGTCACTCGGAAGACCCCTTCGCATCCTACGACGCCTAAGCCTGTGACTCACCAGCCTCCGGACGACCCATCCATGACGCGGTTGGAGGACACCTACGCCCTCTACCCAGAGCTCACCACTAACACCACCAACAGCACGTCCTCCTCCTCGACCACCCCGGGACCCAGGAGACGGCACAAGAAGAAGAAGAGGAAGAAGAAACGCAGGAAGGAGAAGGACAAACGGAGACACGAGAGGAACAGGAGGAGGAAAGCGAGAGAGAGAAGGAGAAGGAGACGACTGAGGAACAAAGAGAGGAGAAAGAAAAACGGCAAGGAACATGTTCCCACCACAGTCGCGCCTGTGATTGAATCCCCCATCGATAACTAGGATAAGAAAAATGTCTGTGGAGATGTCAGAGACGTCAGACGGATGACCTCTGATGATGTGTTGATGAACGTTTGAGCTTTATTCGAGAAAGGCAGGACTCGGAATGGGACAATAAACTTCCTTTCGAGATATCTGCATTTTGTACATAGTCTGACAGTGATAATTGAAGTGATTCTGCAAAGACTGACGAGTGATGAAGCAGTAACTCATAGATGTACATAGATATGTTGATTGCTATCTCACCTATATATATATATACATATATATATATTATATATAATATATATATATATATAGTATATATATAATATATATATATATATATATATATATATATATATATATTATATATATATATATATATATATATATTATATATATTAGACAACTTAGGTGTCACGAATCCACGCACGAGATTTGCAAAAGTTTCCGTCCATAAAGAACACTTGTAATATAATTCTTTTTTTTTTCTCACTAATTTATTTTGCCTCCTGACGTTCCTAATTTTGAATCAGCATAGCCAAAGTGAAGGGGAGATGGCGAAGTTTGCTTTGAGTTGGAATGAGTCAGTTTTTTTCTTTTTTGTCACTTTTATGAACTATATTAATGTCTTTCAGTCTTGTATCTTCAATAATTGTAGCATGATTTTCTTAGTTTGCGTTATTAGTTGCAATGAAGGTCTTCACTTTTATCTTTCTTTTAGCCAGTTTGAAGTTTGAAATGTAATCATCTGTTTGGAATTTTTGTCTGAAGTTCCATAAATTACTTTACATTGCTTTTCAAGATTGTGTAATCGATACTTGCCGTTGGTTTTGATTTCTGCCAATATTATTTTGCTTCAGTATAACCAGTGTTTGTCATGAGATCAATTATCAGTCTGAGTCTGTATTTCCTCTACGAGCTTTGTATCTTATATCAATACTTGTATCCAGTCTGGATTTGTTATTTCAAATCTGAATTACATCGCTGATCTTTGAAATTGCACTTCAGGTGGGTGTAATGAATATTTATATTGAAATTCCATTTCCAGCTCGCATTTCTTAGTTACTGTTATCAATGATTTAGCATCACTTTTGAGTCTTGTATAATCAATACATGTACTGAATTTGCATGTCAAGTGCTAATCCTGACCATGAATTTTGTGTTGAAGCCCAGTATAACCAACGCTTGTCCCAAATCAGGAAGTTCTTTTTCGATGTTGTGGTAAATCTCGTGGTAAACACAGCATGAAGGGAAAATCTCTCCACTCACATTTGTTGCTTTATCTTGTTGAGTTTTGTCCACTTCCCGATTTTATTTATATATCATTTGTTATCTCTGCTTCCGTTTACCATGCTCTTTTATTCTTCGTTCATTATAGAAATAGGTTTATAACATCCGGCGGAGATAAGCCCAATTCTCTTTCCCAATTCTCTTTCCTTCTGCTCTCGATTTTTCTTCTCGTACCTGCGCTTTTCAAGAATGCTGGATTACCCGTCTTATGGAATGCTTATTCAGAATTCGAGATAATTAAGATGATACGATTGAAACAATTTTGATTTTGAAAATAGGGCCATTTCGGAATGTTCTCGGTTAAGAAAAAATCAGATACTTATATTTTTTGCCGCAAGACTTTAGTTTAAATGAAGTTGCCTTATGAAACAGAGATGAGAGCGCGGAACTGACGACGATTCATCACTGAAGAAGTCTCTCTCAAATTAGAAGAGAGAGTAAAACTCTAAATATAGTCCCATGAAGACCAAAAGGGTTTTAACGGTTGGTTGTTATGAAATGTAAGTTTTAGGAATGAAAAATCCATAGGCTAATCGATGTTGTTAAATCGGAATTCTAACAAAATCTACAATTTTTACTCTAGTAGAATGAATGTTCTCCGGAATAAACCCAAACTTGTATGGTTTTTATCAAAAAGAATTCTCAGTAACAGTATTTGGTATATGTGTTTAGGAACGTAAAAGAAAATTGGTGGCTAGATCTCATTTGATTTTTTTGCTTTAAGGAAATGGCCCTAATTCAAGGTGTTTAGATCTCTGGTCTTTAGGAATCAAAAAACTTCCACTGTGGTGTTGATGTTTATTTTAGAAAAGAAATATTAAAAGAATTTTCACTTTAAAAAATCGATCTCAAAGTAAGACTTTCAAATAATATCGATGTTTTCGATAACGAAAACCAAACCAAACTACAACAAGCACTGAATTTAAAGAGCAATTCCATGGTCAGGATCGTCATTATGTTTGATTTTATCCAAATTTTGCAGCAGAGACATTCGACAGAATTTTCCCATTTTTCCATGAAAGACTTTTATGAAGAGTTATATGACCAGGCTTTTTTCCTACATATTTCAAAGCTCACAGCGTTTAGGACCCGCTGGAAACAATATCATTCTAACACCTGCAGCTCAGTTCATTCAATACAAATCAATATGAGACTTTGAATGTCCTTTGGTCACTGGGTGGCCTTTCTTTACATTTTCCAATTCTCCTAAAATCTCTGAGCTTAGGTCCTATCTAAGGATATGCTAGAAAACAAATTCCCCTTTAAATATACGGCGCTAGGATCTTGATTTCTGTGCTATCGTTCTTTCACAAACTTTACAGTTACTCTGACCTTTGATTTTCTTTAGTCTTTTGAAGGACTTAGATTTCCTGAACGGTCTTTAATCTGAGGTCTCTGTTAAAGGCGACCTAATTCCCTTTTCTAGCCCAGGCCGGTAGAAAGTAAGAAAGAGACTTGCCTTATGAAGGAAGTTAGTCTCTTTGAAGATCAGTGAATTACTTAATGAAAATGCTATCATTTCCCTTCATAAATCAATAGCAGCTTTGCAATACCTCAGATGAAATTGCCTCCCTGTTATGTATATCTTTCATAGTAGTTCTATACTTTCGATTAATTTAAAGAATCCATCACGCAAAATTCAGCAGGCGTTTGTCATTTTTCAATGGGTTTATTTACACGAATTTACATCTTGGTCCAGAATGAAACTAGTTAATTTTCAAATGAGGATGGTGCTCGAAAGTACCTGTTGCTGTGAATGAAAGAAATAAGTGAGGTTTGAAGCTTACGTTTTAGAAAAAGAAAAATCTTGGAGTTCCCGGGACGAAATCTGACCAATACCAAAAAATATTGATTTTTTTTATTATTCATTAAAAATCTTTGACATTCTGCGACGCAGTTTGACCTACACCAAATAATATTCTTTTTTATTTTCTTATTTCTTAAAAATCTTTGAGTTTCTGAGACGAAGTTTGACCTACACCAAATAATATTAATTTTTCTTCTTAAAAATCTTTGAGATTCTGCGACGAAGTTTGACGTACATCAAATTATATTATATTTCATTTATTTATTAAGAATATTTGAGTTTCCGAGACGAAGTTTGACCTACGCCAAATAATATTATATATATTTTTTATTTATCAAAAACCTTTGAGATTCCGCGAAGAAGTTTGACATGCACGAATTGATATATATATATATATATATATATATATATATATATATATATATATATATATATATATATTATATATTTTAAGGAAGGTTATACCATTATCAGTCTTTTAGCTTTATTCTTATTTTGCACACGGTTATCTAAGACTAAAAGTAGATGCGGGAAATGTATACGGAGAGCTGAAGATATCAAATGAACAAAAATGATTTATGGAAATATCTGTCAATTTTTTGTTATTACCACATTTCTGATTTTGGGAATGTAAACATCAAGATGGAATCAAAACTAAGTAAATGAAACTTATACAAAGACTAAACAGATTGTAGGAGATATAAGAAATAAAATAATGAATATTACCAAATATTGTCATCAAATTTATGTATATTGCTAAATATCTTTTTACCTTTTAGCTTGTTTTTAACGTTGGTCAAATGCTCTGAACACTAACAACAGCTAAAGCGATATATGTATTTAAAAGCCATGTAGTATATTCCCATCCACTTACGACATGAGTATCACATAACATCTCTCCTTTTGTAAATATATTTTGTACATATAGAAAAAGAAGCTTGAAATCCCCTTCATTTTGGCTTAAAGATTAACCTTGACCGATAGAACTTACTTATTGAAAAATAAAAATGTATAGATAGGATGCTTCTGGTCTTTTCATTTTTCGTTCCTTGGGAAAATGATGATAAATTGACCTATCTGTGTTTGCAGAAAAGATGGTAAGATATAAGCTACTCCGAAGATCCTTCACCACATAGATGTCCGCCATCTAAATCCCATTTAATAAAGTGTATATATATGCAGTAATTATATATATATATATATATATATATAATATATATATATATATATATATATATATATATATATATATATATATAATTACTGCATATTATCATCAATAATAGAACATAATTAAACTTATTAGACTCACTGCTGTCAGGTGGTTGCTTAATTCAATATGCGGTTCATACACGTTTAGTGCAAGTTAATGCTTTGCTCATCTGAAAACATACGTCCTCTGGTCAAATATTGTATCATGAGTCTAATGAAATCTATACATTCACTTTCTCGCTCTTTATGATCTCCGTGAGAGGGGTAGATTTGGGATCTTATATTGAGTATAAAAATAGAAAACCAATCTACCTTAAGTTGTACATCAAGGTTATATCAAAATCTTCAGGCAGCGATGATATTAACATTGGAATGCTGGTGGATGAGATGGCAGCTCTTGTTCTGAGAATCCTCTGATGAAGAAAAGGAGACAGAAGAGGGCATAGATTGATGAGAAACATTTGAACTGAGGTGCCTCGATGAAGAAAAATTAGAAGGTAACAGACGAAATTAAATGAGCAAGAAATGAAAGTATAAGCCAATAGCGATACGATGCGAAAAATGTGACTCAGTAGGACTGAATCTTATCCAAAATTGCTGAGATATGCTGTATTCTTAGGTTTGGTAAGAAAACAAACTTCACCCCACTGATTTTACTTCATTTCATCATATATTACTGATTATTTTGTTATCGACTCAGGTAATGGCAGCAAGCTTCCTCAATGCCTATCCAGTTCTTCACGGCCTCTGCTGGTCGTCTTCTGGAAGTTCACATCGGTAACCTCAAGGCACTTCTACTGAAATGGCTGTCTTGATACACACTACTGTGAAGATCAGCAGTCGTTTCTTGAGAACGTTTAATTTGATACGACTGAGACTACCAGGTATATTCCATAACTGCTTGAACGACTGATTTGGGCGTTAACTTCTTCATGGCGAAGCTCTTAACAAATTAATTTTTTTGACGGTTTTCATTTTTTTCACAATATATGTTTCTGAAATTTCAGGATTTCTTATTTTCCAGGGCTATGATATTATTAACACTCAGGGGTAATGAATCCACTGTGGGTGTACTACCTTGTAAAATAAACCCATAAGGTGGTAATTCCGTCAGAATACAGCACGTGACACACTGTAAGCCATTATTAAACGGTGATTGCAGCGTGCCTTGGGTCCCTAGCTGCATCCACCTTCATTCCCGCTTCCATTCTTCAATCTCACTGTTCAACCTCTCTAACAATTACTACTTTGTGCAACCGTGGGCTATTCTCTCAGTTCCACATTTTGATCCCTGCACTTCATATCCTTAAGTTTTCTGGATCTCCTCACCTTGCCTTCTATCTTCTCCACTGTCTTAAGTGCTGAGTGGCTGAGACTGCATACATTTTATAAATTTATGACAGCATAAATTTCATAAATCAAACAATCAGACAAAGCATGGTTCTCGAAAATATTAACACCTAAATCAGATATTTCTCCGCTTCTAAATATCACCTTCAAAAATGATTTTACTCAGTAATAACGTTATTCTTTTTAACTGTCAGGATGACAGTGGTACCTCAGCCAACAAATATTAAAAACTACATTTCTGAGGAAAACGCCTTTGATCTTGAATGTCTCATTGTTAATAAACCGGCGAAGAGATGGAAGACCATGGGCTGGCATTTTAAAGTGTAGTCATTTAAATCTGACAAACCTGTTCCATTTGGCTTATATCAAGCATCGGAAAACTTCCCGGGATAATGTGATTAAGGTCTGAGATTAAGAATTCCTACTCAAATTAAAAATGCATTCAGTGTATCAGAGAGTAGATGGTTATTAATAAAGAAATTTATCACGCTTTTTGTGTTATTCCCAAGAGAAACCGACAGATTAGTCATATTTAAGAGAAAGCCAAAACAGCAGAAGATCGACATCAACATGAAATGAGTTTTATTTTAGATATTCATCTAAGCTTACAGTCATGACGCGATGGAAAAACAAACCTCTAGTTATTTTAGATCCTCAATATGTCTGGAGGTAAGATGGCACAAATTAAAGTGACATGAGGAGTTCTGCTACAGCAGATGAGACCAAACAGAGAGAGCGGCCAAACTGGACTAATATAGGTTTTATTATATACAACTTACATTCTGACAGCAGGAACACAGGTTAGAAGAAGGAAATTATTTTCTGTAGGAACGAAAGGCAACCGTCGTCTTCTCTAGATTTGTCATATAGATAACCTCTGTTATTCATCAGGAGGATATGACATCAAACAAGCAAAGAATTAGCTTCAGTTCCCTTCTTGCAGTCAACTTCATCAGAACAGTTCCTAATTGTTGATTTTACTCAGCATGAAAATGATGATCGTTCGCTATGTTCTTTCTGCAAAGTGAGGGCAAAGTGATTTTATGTTTTTCTTTGTAAAAGTAAGAGGAATATTTACGTCATAACCTTTAAAATGTTCTGGCACAGAGAATATTTTAGTATACTTATCCGGAGGTCAAGATTGAAGGGCATTCCGAAGAAAGGGTACGTCCACACAGCAGTAACCCATGCCATAAACACAAATTACCAACTTAATTAATGCACACATATCCAACAGATTTGATTCGGGTCAAAGAATTATTAACAGTTCCAACCAATGCTTCATGCGACTATCTAGCAATTGCTAAAAGTTCGTACTCCACTTACGGTTTATTTTTTCTTAACCTATTCAGGATGCATCTGTGATAAGTTCCAAACGTGTGTTTATGACGTTTTCACTGTGGTGTAAGGGGGGCTCCTAATATTCAATGAAATTTTGGCTAATAGTCTCCGAAAGCAAAAATAAAATCAATCTTATTTTCATGATACCAAGGAAACCATTTGTTGACACAAACAGGATAAACCACTTTCAACCAGCTAGCATAGATTGCTAGTAGTAGTAGTCACCTTTCTCAATAAATGTTTTCTAATATGTAGAGCTAACGGTGATGCGATGAAGAACATTTCTATAGTGGTTTTGAAGGAAAGCAGTGACAGAAAAGTAGTATTGGCAGTGTGGAATATGCGTTATCTGTAAAACAGCTTCGAAGGATGTTGGAGTCAGCAGTCACGTTTTATGCTGGGCATACATATTGCTTAATTTCGCCGTCCATGTTATAGGAATGGATTTTAGATTGCTGACACAGAGTGGATCTGTTGCACGGGGCCCTATTATATTTTTTATGCATTGCATTGCTTGAAAGTCTGGCTGGAATGTCTTCAGTTCTGCGTGTCCTTACTCCTTGGTCAGGGATCATCATCCACTTTGAGTTAGGTGAAAAATTGCAATTCAAAATAATTTTGTTGACTGATTCCCTGTTTTTGAGACAGTAGGTTTTTTTCTGACGGCAGATTTACAGAATGGTCTTAGAGCAAGGGTTCCCCTTGGGAATGTTATAGATTCCTGTGTACCACTAAAAATTGAGGGTGAAAGAGAAAAAGAACGAAACTGATATTGTGACATAGACACACCTTTACTAGCTGTGAAGGTCATTAGGACTGAGTAACTTGAGCCAGTCGCCGTACCTCCCGCCACAAGAAGTTCCACAATAGTGGAAAATAAAAGGTATTCACCCTACTCTTAATATAACTTAAGTAAAAGCTTTACTTTGAAATGAGGAAATTAGATAAAAGAGACGTGACATTGGAATCTCAATGCAGATTACACCATGTATTGCACAGTACTGGCTATTCACTCAGATCCAATGTACCCCACGAAAAGTTAAGATGTACCACTGGGGGTACATGTACCCCAGGTTGGGAACCCCTGTTTTAGAGAATGCATGGAAGATATGTTGAGAATATGATGATAGATTTCACAAGCATTATCTGCTTTTTTAGCAATCATATGACTCCGGCAGCTCCATTCCCTTGTTTATGGCGTTATTTCAATGGTATTTCATTTCCTAGTCATAAATGGTAAATGTCATCCTTAATCGACACGGACAGACTTATCTGAAATCCTTCATCTCCAAACAAGTTTCTGAAATTTCAATTATTTTACCATAACGTAGGTGGTATTTTTTTCCCCTCTTAAAGAAATCAAAAGATTATCTGCCCTCTGATAAATATCTTTTCCAAAAACTTTTTCATGATTCATTTTTAGTATTTTGGATCTTCTCAGCCTCATTCTGATATTCCAGATCTATATTCCCATAAGAGGATTTGGAAAACTTTTCTTCACTAGAAAGGGGTTATAAACTGAAGGAACAATGACTACTCTTTCATGACCAAGATTAAAAGAATGTAGAACTAACAATTTAATAGCGAAGCTTTCACAAACTCCAGGTTAACGTAGTAGTTTGAGGATACAAATAGCAAAAAGCAATGATGAGACCAAATAATTTTCATGGCAGTTTTGATTTCAGAAATGTTCCAAATCTTATATATATATATATTCTATTATTATAATATATATATATAATATATATATATATAATAATAATATATATTATCTATATCTCATTTTGAAGCCCTTTCAGTCGTTTTACTAGGAATTTCCACAGTTATTATCAGTTCCACATAATGGTGAGGTTATTGGAATCCCAGGATGCTTTTCACTTGCAAGTTTAGGATGACTATCTTCGGCATAACCAGGAAGCATTTGTCAATTTGTCAGTTAAGCAGTCTTTCATAGATGAGGCTGGTTTGTTCTATTTCTATGCTGAGGGATATAGCTCATTCCTTCTTCATAGAAACATAATGAAACAAAGGAAACAGACAATTCTGATTTAAAGTTTGGTAACTCCAAGGACCAGTGTTTCTGAAGACTACACAGCAGACAAATGGCAGACTGATATATTGAACTATCGTCCCACTATGGGCAAATAGTTCTTACTAATAGAATCTAGAGAGACTAGTCGTTATGAGACAAAGGTAAGGCTTTGGTAACATTTTCCACTTTAGTCGTTTGAATGGTCTAGGTCAGGGGTTCTTAACAAGGGGTATCCATACCACTTGGGGGTATGAGAACCACATGCTGGTGGGATGGGACTTCATCTCTGGATATTTGTATATATTTGATTTTAATATGTCAATGTATACAAGGGTACATTTTCTAAAATAAGTACATAATATTATAAATGGTTTTGTTTTTCTTGTATGTTCTATTCCTAGCTATTCATACCTGAAGTTTGCATTAAACTAAGTATATTAAATTATATTGTCAAAAAATAGGACTTAAGTGGACTTAGGTAAAAGGGGGTAAGGAACCATACTAGGTGGTCTGGAGTCATCAAAAGGTTAAGAATCCCTGGTCTAGGTCTCAAAGACTACTAAAGACTAACTCTGGGACTCATTTGATCCCCAGTCCTTCATTCCACTCACTTCTTTCATCTGGAATTCTCTACCTTCCTGCCTGTTTCATGACTCCTTAAGCCATCTCTGTTTAAAGAGGAGGTATCGCTGATTAAGGCGAGATTCAAAGTAAAGCAAACTTTCCCAAGAATGCCCTCCCTTGATTTGGGCAGCTATGCCCACCCTGGTTCCTCCATTCTAAAGGAAATGATTAACTGATTGACTGATAGAGTCAACTAGCATTACAAAAATTGCACTTTATTTAATGTTATCAATAACATACAAGTAAATAATGCGCCGAAGTTTCTTCGGCGCAATTGCGTTTTCTGTACAGCGTATAATGCTGTATGAAACTCCCAGCCACTACCTATTAAAATTTCAGCCACGGGCCGGTGGTTGCCATGTCCTACAGCGTTGCCAGACGCATGATCATGGCTAACTTTAATCTTAAATACGATTAAAGCTACTCAGGCTAGATGGCTGCAATTTGGTATGTTTGACGATTGGAGGGTGGGTGATCAACATACCAATTTGGAGCCCTCTAGCCTCAGCAGTTTTTAAGATCTGAAGACGGACAGCAACAGTGCGGATGGACAGACAAACAGCCATCTCAACAGTTTTTTTTTTGAAGAAAACCAAAGGGAAAGAGAAGGTTTTCAAATGAAAAAAGACTCTGTCTCATTTAGTACATTTTATAAGAGGAGCTGTCAATATTAAAATATATCTTCAGACACAAGATACTAATATTTAGAAGTATAAAGGTGCAGTGAGATTATTATGTTACAGTATTTCGTGCGGCCTTAACTATGATAAATAAAGTACTCTTCATGGAATTTCTAAAATATCATGATACTAATATATCAGAAGTTTCAAATGAAACATCATAATGGTTGACAGATGCACATAAACAGAAAATCCGGAGTATTAATCCTCCTCCAAATAGAAACTGCTTAACTATATATATATATATATATACATATATATATATATTATATATATATATATATATATAGATATATAATATATATATTATAGTATAATATATATATATATATATAGTAATATATTTAATTATATCTTATATATATATATTTTAATATGATATGTAAGTATGTATGTATGTATGTATGTGAGAAAATGTGCGCTTACGTACGTATGCACATATATGCAATATTATGTTTGTGCATGTGCTTTTAAAAAATCTCTCTTTTTTTCTACAATGCAAAGGCAAACTTCAAGATAACTCTCGTGGTAACATAATTGCCACTAACAAGCAGAATTGCATGATAAGTGCTTTGTTTACAATTCAGCAATATATGGTGAAGCATTAAAACCCCTTCGGTTTTTATAACTACATAGGCAAAATTTCTTGGCTCAAGTCTTCTTCTGATTATATGCTTTCCCTAAGCAAGTCAAGTAAAGTCCTTTTTTGTCATCTAGATTAATCTTCATCTAGATTATTAGTGATTTATAATGTTTTGCAACTGCTCTACAACTAACCGCCTTTAGCTTTACTGGAAGTCTTCAACTTTGGAATCTAGATAACTAGTGCTTTGTCAACTTTCTCCTACTTGCTCTAGAACTAAGCACTTTTTGCGCACAATGAAATCTAGAAGTTAATCCTGAACTTGATTTTCCACTTATCCTTGGATATTCATCCCTTCTTTTGGTAACCCATTTATGCCCGTCATCTGAACGAAAAACAGTCGTTATCTGAAATGATCGGGACTCTAACAGGAGGCTTTCGCCAGCACAGTATATGCTCTAGAAGAGCTTTAGTTTATAAGACAAGTCCATCTTTGGCTTCGAACACTTTCTCATCAGTTACCACAATAGAAAGAAATAGAATAACTTATGAAATGTTAACATTGGCAGATGCAATGAAACAAATATGACAGTGAATGGAAAATGGAGAGCTTGAAAACTCATGGAAATGGTTTATATATAGCGCGGTCCTGTACATCAGCTGGCTAAACCTACACTCACGCGAAGGCCCCCACGGGCCCTTTGCAATTTCACGCTTCCAGGGTTGAATGAGAGGGAAACTATGACCTTCGTTCCACGTTTCTTTCCTCTTTTCGCCTTTTTCTCCTTCTCCTCCTCCTCCTTCTTCTTGCTGATTTCGTCTGGGGAATTTTTTTCCCTGATGAGTTTCTTTCTGCATCTTCGTCATCCGAAAGAATTCCGCGTGACCTGCCGTGCCTCAGCCGACGGCCGTTCTGATACAATGTTTCGGCTTCATCCCGAGCTTCGCTCCTCCTCCGGGCGACCACCAGAGATGTCTTGTAGGCGACCATATCTCTGGGTCTGTTGCGGAAGTGATGCGGAAGGTCTGTCGCCGAGCCGCCGTCGCTCAGGGCTGACGAATTAGAGTCATCGAAAAGAGATACTTTCGCATCCTCCGACGGTCGAACATCGTGGTAGGGGTACGGGTCTCCCGTCCTGCGTTCGCCGTCGCTGACGCTATTTTTCTGCCTCATGGCCGGGTCTTGGCTCGGAGGGGCGCTCGAGATGTCCTTCTTGGCCTTGCTTCTACTTTTGCATCCATAACGTCGATTTTTCTTACCTCTTCTTCCTTTCCTCCTTCTGAATTTGCGGTCTCTGTCCTTCTTCCTGCCTCTGCGCTCTTTCCTCTCCTTCCTGTTGGTCCTCGGCCTCCCGTAGGGCTTCCTGTCGCCCCTCACCCGACACGGACTATCCGGAGGAGGAAAAACTGGCGACTGCGTAGGATACGGCGATATGGCAGAAGTTGGTTCTCCCGAGAGCAGCGGCGAGGTGGGCGTGGTGAAATAAAACCGGGTGCTCAGGTCGGGTGCGGCGCCCATATGCCCCGGCTTCGAGGTCTTCGATCGTCGACGAATAAATTCCGTGGTTGCGCCCACATCTGAAAGGGGCGTGGCTGTTACTGTGGGCGGAAGAGATGATGTCGTCAAGGAATCCTCCGGCGGACCAGAGGTATTCACAGCGAGCGGCAGTTGCGAGAAGAGTAACGTGACGTTGTTCTTCGCCGGGCTCCAGGGTCCCGCCGAAGGGATATAGTCTCCTGCCGGTCTTCTGGTGGTTGTATACATGCCAAGGTCCTCCCGAGCCTCTTCTGTAAAGCAGGAAAATAATTAAGGCACAGTTCATCATAAACCCATAGTCTAGTTATTTTAGAAATAAAGTTTTTTCATCGTATGTTCATTATAAGAGACTAATATCCAAAACAAAGATGGATCCAAAGGTTGATTGCCCTTTGGAGCCCTCTTGGGTGTATTATCTGCTGGCTAAAGATTTAAAGAACTATTGTGTTATTGTCATAACATTTTATATCTAAACACAGAAAATAATGAAGGGTATTTCCATTGTAAACATCATACTCATATTATATCTAAAGAACTGTTTTCAAAGTTAAGTGGACATATCTCATTTAAAAGAGAAGAAAAGAGAGAGAGAGAGAGAGAGAGAGAGAGAGAGAGAGAGAGAGAAAAGATTGTATGAATCAAACTAGCCTTACTTCAACTGGTGATTCGTATGTGCAAATTCCTTAGAGTTTTTAAGGTCCTTATTTGTCGTCTTCCCTTGCCGGCCTGTTTACTTCATTGGTCTCTCATTCTCTCTCTTTAAGCAAACACACACACACACACACATTGTATGTATAGATACAAACACATACGCCCACCAGTACTTGCTTGGGTGACAACCATAAAATGCCAAACGCCGTCGGCAAATCAGCCTATTGAAATTCAATAATATTGGGCATGGGGGCGAACAAGCTCATCCCAACATGTTAATGGTCGTAAGCAGAATGTTAGCACCGTTTGGAGCTTCCCTGTCCATACGGGAAAGGCGCACAATTCAGAACATTGGATTCTTATAGCTATAACGTCTACTATAATATATATAGTTATATATATATATATATATATATAATAATATAATATATATAGATATATATATGATACATATAGTTAACTAATATATATATATCAATATATGCACGGAGTGACTATTAAATAACGAGACTGTGACTCCACCTAGTAAACAAGGTAGTTAGAACCTGCCATAACTGGATACTTAGTGACTTTTAACAAGTTCGAACCTGCGTGACAAGCAACAGCACTCTACAACGTTCAGTCGATTGTGAGTCGCCATTTAGTTTGTTTGTGTTTAAAGTGGTTGAACAACTTGTTAATTAAAGAATTTTGAGTAAAATTGCACGAAACATCAACAAAATGTTTTCAATGCTTAGTAAAGCTCATGGAAATGGCTGCCTGTCTTCTGCACGTGTGTTTGAGTGGCACAAAACTCAGCGAGGGTCGTGTGACTGTCAAAGATGATAGACGCCCTGGACGATCTTGAGCTTCAAGGACAGAAGAAGTTTTGAAAAAAATCAGTCAGAATGAGGAAAAAGACCACTGACCAGGGTTGCCATTTTGAGGAATTTCGTCTACTAGTGTGACTTTCTGGTGACACCTGGCAACCCTCCGTGGCTTTTCCGACCACAGGCCACGGCACTGAGGAATAAAATTCTTCACTTTGCCTTTTCATGTTTTATTAAGCAAATAAAGTTATAAATCATATTCTCCTTATTTATAGAAATGAATTTTATTCAAATCCTTTATTTTTCTTCGTCAAAAATACTTTATGTTAAGCTAGTGACGTGTAGTTTTTTTCTTACGTCACGGAAAATAATTCTACATCGTAAAATACGCATCCTAACCATTAAATCATTACTAACGTAAAAAAATCAGAACTGCTTATGGTAACACCACTAAAAGCCAATGTTGTGAAGAATAAACGGTATCGCTGCCACTGACTCACTCAGTTCTCGGATGATAGCTGAATCTGCGAACATTGACAAAGACACTACATGGAAAGTTTGTGCAAAGATAGTTTCCAAGGGTTCTCACACCAGAGCAAAAACGAAAAGCAGAAAACGGCGGATGTGTTGAAACCTCCTCCAAGGTTGAAACAGTTGAAACAGCTGCAGAAACTGACTTCCTCCTTCGACCAGTGGAAAAGAAGACTGTAGCAATAGATTAGAGCAAATGGAGAGTATATTATAAAGGACAAGCATTAAATTTATAATACATATAAGTAAAGGTGAGTTATTTAATCAGTCTCGTCATTTGACAGACACATCTCTGCTACAGTAAGCTTGTGAATTCAAAAGTTCACGAAAAACCCTGAAGTTTTCAGGGAATTCGTGAAATCACCAATTAATTCATTTGGGAACATTTGGTCCCCGATGGGCTAGTACTAAACACGGCGACATAGTACTGTTTTAGTACTAGGTAGTCCCTTGGGATCAAATATGTTTAGCCGTGTTTAGTATTAGTCCCTCTGGGATCAATTGTGTTTAGCTTTGTGTAGTACTAGCCTTCTGGGATCAAATGAGTTTATCCATGTTTAGTACTAACCCCTCGGGATCAAATGTATTTAGATATGTTTAGTACTATACCTCTTGGATCAAGCATCTTTGGCTGTGTTTAGTACTAACCCCTCTGGGACCAAATGTGTTTAGCTTTGTTTAGTACTAAACCCTCTGGGATCAAATGTGTTTAGCTGTGTGTAGTGCTAACCCCTCTGGGATCAAATGTGTTTAGCCATGTTTAATATTAATCGCTCTGGCTCTGGGATCAAATGTGTTTAGCCCTGTTTAGTATTAACCTTTCTGGGACCAAATGTGTTTAGCTGTGTGTAGTACTAGCCTTCTGGGATCAAATGTGTATAGCTGTGATTAGTACTAACCCCTCTGGGATCAATTATGTATTAAACTGTGTGCAGTACTTGCCCTCTGGGATCAAATGTGTTAAGCTGTATTTAGTACCAACCCTTCTGGTATTAAATGTGTTTAGCTGTGTGTAGCACAAAACCTTCTGGGATCAAATGTGTTCAAGCGTATATAGTTCTAACCCCTCTTGGATCAAATGTATCTAGCTCTGTGTCCTATTAACCGTGTGTAGTCCTAGCCTTCTGGGATCAAAAGTGTTTAGCTGTATTTAGTACTAACTGCTCTTGGCTCAAATGTGATTAGCCATGTTTAGTACCAACCGCTCTGAGATCAAATGTTATTAGCCATGTTTAGTACTAACCACTCTGGGATCAAATGTGTTTGCCATGTTTAGTACTAACCGCTCTGGGATCAAATGTTATTAGCCATGTTTAGTACTAACCACTCTTAGATCAAATGTGTTTAGCAGAGTTTAGTACTAACTCGACTGAGAGCAAATGCGTTTAGCCTTGTTTAGTACTAACCCTCCTGCGATCAAATATCCCTTCGTGAATTGGTGATTCCGCATAATCCCCGAAAGTTTCAGGGATTTCGTGAAATCCAGGATTTCACAATCTTACTATAACACACACACACACACACACACACACACACACACACACACACACACACACACAGAATAAATTTTACAATTACAAAATATTCTGCAGCATGAAAACATTTTCAGACTCAATCACTTTTTTTTTTTTTTATCTCATACGAAGCGAATCATGAATTCAACCTCATGAAAGCGCCTATGTTTCAAACCAATTTCCAATGAGTTGCGATGATCGTAAAGCGACCTTTTATGTGTTAGGCTTATAGATTAATCGGGCACTAAAGTGTGAGGTATAAAATTAGGTGGGGCGTTGTAAAGCTGAGAATTTACGGAGAAACTCGATAAGATATCAATTACGCGTCATTTATGATAGAAATGTATGAGTGCAGTTTATGAGGGAAATTGAGCGAAGGTGGCAAAGAAGTGAACTTACTAAAGAGAAGTGAATAGATCATGTAAATAAATAGACTATGTAAAAAAAAGTACGGTCACTAATAGAAAATATGTCAGGTATCTTTTATTACTGAAAGAAAGAAAGAGTGAAGGATCATTGTAGTTATTAACGAAAAGTGTGTAAGCAGAGGTACTTATTGAGGGAAATTTTGTTATGTGCACTCATTGATAAGAAAGTGAAAAAAAATGTGTTATTCATCAGGAAAAGCAGATAAAATACGGTTATTTTAAAGAAAGACAGTGTGATAAAGTGTAAAATGGAACTAATTACGGGAATAAATGTAGCATAGAAATAATGGCTAGTGAAAAGGTTGATGATATAATAATAATTAGTTTGCAAATCGTTCAAGATATGTTGAGAACTCCACCTTCATTAAAAAAATATAAAGGAATTTTTTTTCTTAAGAGTAACGATAAAAAGTAACTTAATTTCTGAGGCGCGCACTCTTACCTCAGCGACATGGGACGAGAGAGAGAGAGAGAGAGAGAGAGAGAGGAGAGAGAGAGAGAGAGAGAGAGTTTTTATTGCATCGACAGGTTTAGTCATGCAACTTCATTACTGCGAAAAAAACTTGATTTTTTAAATATAATTTATCAAATAAAATATCAACATAGACAGTATATACATTGAATGCCTATATTCGTGTTTTTTTTCCATCTGTCCATCCGCCTGTGGTGTTTTCGCATGGTAACTGCGTCCCGGGATTTTAAATAGTTACGCTATGTGTAAGTTTAAGGTAAATAAAAGGATATCTGGGTGTACATTTGCAACTGAAAAGTGTTTTAATAATTTACTGTATGTGAATTACACCGTTAATATTCGAAATAGGGTATTATTTAAAGCCCGGGACGCAGTGTTACCATACGCAAACACCACAGGCGGATGGACAGATAGAAAATAACAGAGCATAGTGACGACATAGCAGCAATTGTAACAAGGTGGCCACGCTACCAAACGTTAAGTCAGTTTTCTGTTGTAATCGTTGTCCTCTTAGAGGAGGTCGCTTCAGAATGTTCAACCAGTTCACTGCTATCTAGGATGTTTGGATGACATTGTTAGGCCCACACATTTGCCCTCAACTATGACTGACTGTTAGGGATTTATGTTCTGAAAGCACCTGGAGACGAAACTCGAGGTGATTTGGTAACAAATTAAATACCAAGTACAAATAAACGATCTATGAGGAACTAACAACTAAAATACATTTCAAAATTACCACAATTACTACAACATAATCACTTTGATAATAAGAAATCAAATAAGACGTCGAAAGCATAGGACTCGATGATTCTTTATCTGCCTCTTTCCGTTAACTTTCTAGCTTTGGAATTTAAAATTTCTTTTGTTTTCCCTGTTTTATATGACATTCCCTCTTTAAAATGGCGTTTCAATAGATGCCTTTGGGATTAAGTCCTACTTTTTTTTTCATCTGGCTTGTGTGAATAAAGACACTTCGTTATTTGCTTCTAAAGCCTTGTGCACTGAACATGGATTAATGAAAGAGAATTTGTTGTAAGATATTTGCAACAAAAACATCAACTAAAAAAAATCACCAGTTATGATTGAAAAATTCGCGACTTTTAATTCGCTTCAACTTTGGGGAGACCGAGCGACCGAGGAAAAAGTCTTAAAAGGAACTTTTTTTTGAGTGATTCTAGAACTGTAGCTGGAGGTTGTGTTGTCTGGGTAAAGTGTACCGTATTGTTTAGTAAAAGACAAAGGACTAAAGAAAGTGCAAGATACAGTACTAAAGAAAGTATGCCGTATTACTTAGCAAAAGATACAGTGCTAAAGAAAGTTAATCATATTGTTTAGCAAAAGATACAGGACTAAAGAAAGTACTGAAGAAAGTACATCATGTTGGTTAGCAAAAGATACGATACAGGACTAAAGAAAGTACACCATATTGCTTAGCAAAAGATACAGGACTAAAGAAAGTACTAAAGAAAGTACACCATATTGCTTAGCAAAAGATACAGCGCTAACGAAAGTACCAAAGAAAGCACTTCATGCTAGGCTCCAGTGGCAATGTTGAAGCCTGGCGTCATTTTCTAAAACTAGGGTATAGTCAGTTATGTAATAATGGCGTCCACATCAGGAATTGAGTGGTACGAAAAAGGAATGAAACATGACGACGTTGTATATGAATGTAGATTGCAGTGATTTGAAATCAGCTACTCTAGATAATGATGTCGTCCAATTACATTAGAACTAATGAAACATCTAAGCATAAATAGTGACAGACAACCCATGACATTCAGAATCGTAACGTCATGGTCGCATTAGTGACCTAAACTTTTACTATAGTAGATTCACATCAACCGTTTATTTGATGTCTAGGCCAGTCCCTTACGACGCTCCTGATTGGCTGTTGATAAGCCAGTCACAAGGCTGGAAACTCTCAGTCTCTCTCGAGAGTTCGCATAGATAGGATGTATGTTCCATCTCTCCTGAGGGATACTTTTGAAAGACTTGTCCCTCAGGAGAGGTGAAACATAGATCCTACTCATGTGAACTCTCGAGAGAGACTGAGAGTTTCCAGCCCTGAGACTGGCTTATCAACAGGCAATCAGGAGCATCGTAAGGGACTTGCCTAGACTGTTATGGGACAGCAGTTCAGCCTATTTGTTTTTATTCTCCTCCTCCATGCACGCAGCAGGATCTTCAACTTCTGCGACGCTAAATGAACGCATCCAATCAAACTCAAATTGTCATTTTCCAGGCCAGTCTTAAATGAACGACGTTTCAAAATACGTTATCAAGAGTGGAGACTCCGGCTCGTTACTTTCGCGTGTGGGTTTGTTCTCGTGTGCGTTTCTTTTTCCGAGGGCGTACATAGACGCGAGAGCGCCCATTTGCAAAGGAGGCTAGAGGGAGGAGTTCCCCATTCTCCTGTGTTAATGGGTTGTCCATATACGAACCCCATGAATTCGACACCACCTTTCTACGTCATACAGGCTCTTGTCTCCCCTACCCTCCCCTTCCATTCCCTTTCCGCCACGGTCGTCCCTTGCTATGGAGAGAGAGAGAGAGAGAGAGAGAGAGAGAGAGAGAGAGACCTATAAACCTTTTTAAGAAAAGCAGCTAAGTAAAGAAGTGATCATTTGCTGATTATCTGGAACAGTATTAAGTGTAATGATCTATGAATATAAAACAAAAACTATAACAATTAAGATACAAACAATAAAACCGATTGTTGCTACAACAAGGAGGAATTAATCACAATCAGTCATAACAAAACGGGCAAGTATCTTAATACAAAAGAGTCTTTCTGGGCGTGTAAACACCGTAGGGTTTAATAAATACTTTTATATTTTCCTTTTAATTTTTGGAGGAATGACCAATTAGATATACATTAAACTACAAGATTTTCTTTTTGATTAATTATTTTAAAAAGTTCTCCAACAGGTCTTCGATCATATAAATCCATAAAATATAGGTAAGCAAGAATGTTTAATAATTATTATGTACTATAATCAGAAACGAACGAATGAAAAAAAGGAAAACTCTAATTATTAACATTTGTAGAAAATACTGGAATAGATAACTACCTATAAAGAATTAAAATCTCTCAGCATCACTCTTAAGCAGGACCAGCATTTTATTTAGAGTCGTTTTTAAATTGAAACCCACTCTTAGATATTATTTATTAAATAAATGTTTCTTCTCAGCTAAGTTCTTTCCGTTCTGTTTTTAGAATAATATATTTTAAATTATTCTAAAATCCATTATCGTAATTGTCATATTCCAATTACATTCACCTTGAATTTTCCTTTTATCCTAAATCCTGATTCCTTCAAGTTTTGGTCGTTCTATTACATTTCGACGAACCACGTTACTTACAAACAATTTGTATTTACCTTTTATTTATTCATTTGCTACTTATTTATTTTTTTATATTATTTCTCACTTTAGATCAATTTTAGACTTTTATCATTACATAATGGTGATATTAACACCCATGACCTGTTTAGAAAGAGTGAAAATCGGCACAAAACTATGATCTTCATATCGATAATAAATTCGATGTTTTATACGCTTTGAAAAATATAAAGTGATAATTTCTGCAGTAATAATACTGTTAACGAAGAAAACAGTCCACAGTTACGTAACTGTATAAATATGTTTGCTTTTAAAAATAAAGTATATTTGTTCTTTCACATAACATGGATTATTTTCTACACTTTGAAGCTAATAATAATAATAATAATAATAATAATAATAATAATAATAATAATAATAATAATAATAATAATAATAATATCAGTTTTGTATTTCTTCTTTTTTATCTGCCGCAAAAGCATCTCCATGGTGCATCGATATCAAGAACTCTCCCTCAGCGAAAATAAAAAATGAAAATATAAACTAGAAACCAACTGGTAGTCTGGCAATAGGCTGCAGTTAACGCGTCACCTTAACCCCAGTTACCAGTTCTTTTCAATATAATAATAATAATAATAATAATAATAATAATAATAATAATAATAATAATAATAATAATAATAATAATAATAATAATAATAATAATAATAATAATAATAATAATAATTTTACATTGGGTCTTCTCAATCTCCCTTACAAGTCTTTTCTCTTCCACGTTAGTTATGGGCAGCAAGTGGTCAATGTTCATAGTTTGGCAAACATTTCCTTGATCTTCATAGGAAAAATGTCTTAAATCAACCTCATCTCTTTCCTCGGAAAATAAGGAAAGATTAAAACACCAGAAAACCCCAAGAAAAGGAAACTGAAAAATGAGAACCAGCGACGCGTAATAAGGAAGAGAAAGTGAAACAAGAAAATTACATTTCTTTGAGCATTCTAAGATAAACATTAGGCTTTTTTTCTTGCGGTGTTTATAGGCCATAAAGTAAGAGAGGCTGGACCACACCCCCTTCCCGTTTTCTGTGGTGGCATCCATTTACTTTTCACGTTTTATACGCGTTTTATTCTTGTAAGTGGAAAAATCTTTGACAAAATCTAGATTATTCTATAGTTTTCTCAACCGAACAAAACAAAATCCATTAGTAACATTATGTTTTTCGTTAATTTCACCCTTAAGTATAACAAAATCACACTTGATATTATCAGAATATTTTTCCAATACATATGCTAACAATTCACATGGAAAATCTAAGGATATCTTCAAAGGTCTGCGGTAATACTTTCTCGTAACTTGAAAATATTTAGTTAATGAAATGACAAGAGTTTGTCCGAAATTTTCTGCATTACGTAAGTAAACAACTGATAAATATTTCCGTACTTTAACACTTTCTTTTTGTAATACTCATTATTATTAACGCTTCTGTCAATAAAGGCTCAATTCTTCTTTTCAAGCAAATATTTTGAATAAGGTATTTATTGTCTAAATAAATTAAATTCCTTCATACACACACACACACACACACACACACACACATATATATATATATGTGTGTGTGTGTGTGCGCGCGTGTGTGTAAATAATTACCGTTTAACTTTTTCTCCCAATAAGGAAATGGTGCTTCTCAGCAAGTTTAGAGTGGTGCCAGCTACGCGCAAGCCATTCCCGATTTACAGCTGGAATAGGTCATTTGTGGCTATACCAGGAACCATCCACGGACATAGCAAATATGAGCAGACGCTGCACCATGTAGCCATGAACCACACTGACCGACTGCACATTCCGGAGGTGAGTGGATTTGTGTTTGTTTGTATGCATGCGCGTGTGTATGTGCGTGTCTACAACAATTTAGTAATCTAAACTTTATTTTATCCATAAAAGTGAACGTAAGAAATTTCCACATTACCTTCCTGTATTTACTGAGCCAATGGATGTGAACGTTCGTGTACGTAAGTGGGGCAGCAATAGGCCAAGATTGTACCTAACAAGTCAAGCTGTTGAACGTCCTTTGGTATTTGAAAACGCAAGGTGTGCTCAAACAAGGAGTGGAATCACCGTAGAGTTATTCAAAGCTCCATCACTTTCTGAAGATCTCAAATTGTCTCTTTCTCTTTCCTAAAAGTTATGCCCGCAAGTCATGAAGAGACCATATTATTCCTATTATCTGTATAGGATCGTATGGTTTTCTTTATTTATCACGTATCTATGTATCTGACTATCTTATTGGTTTGGCCGTAAAATTTTAAAACGCTATACACCAACGCCGTAATTTTTCTTATTTTCATGTATATAGTTAATCAGTTGTTCGCTGAATCCCTCTTTATTCATCAATTTTTCACCCTTTTCTTTTCTTCATTTTTCTTATACATGGAGATTCTATTCTCTGAAAGTAGCTCTCTGTACAAGTAAGTAAAATTCAAATATTTGGTAATTTTGAATATATATATATATATATATATATATATATATATATATATGTGAAGATATATGCTATATAATATACTATATGGGTATATAATATATTATATAGATATACATACATAATAATATATATAATTACACATATAGTTAATTGTTATTCATAATAGACACCATTCACATCCACGACTTTGTGAAAACCAGGTTATTTCAAGAAACTAGAATATCCATGTTGTATAAAGATATATATAATATATATCATATATTATATATATCTATATAGTTAGTATATTCTATATTTTATACTATATAATATTGACTATATGTGATATATAGTATCTATATATACTATGGTTTGTATATACTATTCCTAATACTATTGTTATATATATATCAATCCACATATAGTTTAATTGTTATTCAATAATTTAAGCAAACATTTACATTCCACTTACTTGTGAAACAAGGTTATTTTCATAGAATAGAATGTCCATGTGTATAAGATATATATATATATATATATATATATATATATATATATATATATATATATTATATATATATTTTTGTGTGTGTGTGTGTGTGTAATCCCTTGTACAATAGCTGGACGTCAGAACACCTAAGTACCTAAACAAGAAACTTCTCTGAACGCACCCTCATCATTCTCGACAAAGAAGAAAAAAATAACTGAATTCTCCAGCTCTTATGCACTGAATAGAGATTTGCATATTCAGAAAACCAGTCCAAGACACGGCTATTAAACTTGTAAACTCTCGACGACGCAATTCAAATTCCCTGGAAAGGTCGGCCGAGGAGAGATACGATCTGCTGTCTGGCCATTTTGCAATGCGCAGCCGGATGCGGAGTATGTACCCTTCGTCCCAGGTGTTACGAAGCTCCCGTGGACATTCATTCCCTCTGACCTACAATGTTCACCTAGATTCGAGGGTGCGACTTCATTTCTCGGGAACGTCACCCTACATTGCTCAGCTCTCTGGAATAGCTTTGGTGTGATTTACTTACCCGAAAGTGATTTGCATTTAGCTTTCAGGGCCGTTATTGTTATTATGTGTGCAACTTATTCTCAAGCTTTCCCAGAAACATTAAGTCGTGCTATTTAGCTTCCGTGAACACTACTCTATTTCAGTAAATATATAGTTAATCGTATACATACATGCGTTTGCTATTTGTAAAACACAAATTCAGGAATAATTCCTAAAAGAAATCAAGTAGGTCATATGTGGCATTCAACATCATCCGACTGTTCAGTTCGATGACTGTTCCTTTTTTAACGATTCAAAGCTCTGAAATTTTCTGACTGCTGTTTTTCCTGACTCATGTAACTTTAGTACTCTGTTAGGGTAATAATATTGCATTCTCCGTGGTCAAGCCCTACCCTGCCGCCTTCTCCAGACACCCCCCCCCCCCCACCCCCACCCCCGTCTCTCTCTCTCTCTCTCTCTCTCTCTCTCTCTCTCTCTCTCTCTCTCTCTCTCTCTCTCTCTCTCTCTGGGTATCTCTGCTTTCTTCTGTATTTCCTAATTTATCTGACCACTGACCTTAGATTTTAGTAGGTTGTCGCCTACAAATATTTTTTTATGAAATAATATCGTTATTGGCACGAAAAAATATGTTGTTAAATTTCCCTCATTGCCTAAACAAACATTTCATGAACAATTTCATCATTTCTCCAATATATTTCACATGAATTATTTCCTCATTATCACAACAGACATTGCATTCAGTATTTCCCGTCTCCAAGACGCTACATGGAATATTTGTTTTCTTTTCAACATGAAATATTTCCCCATTCCGCTAACAGATGTAAGTTGAAAGATATCCCCATTCTCAAAACAGGCAGTACATGGAACGTTTGCCAATTCTTCCAACAGTCGTTTCATTAAACATTTCCCAGTTCTTCTAATAGACGTTTCATGAAATATTTCAATAAATATTCCAACGGGTTTTTCATGATACGTTTACCCGTGTCAAAGACAGACTGTGAAACATATCCTCAGATTCTGAATGGATCAGGAAACATTTATCTAATCTCCCGAAGGCATTTTACGAAATCTTTCCCTTCCATCCTATAGGAATTTCATAAAAAAAAAAGTCCCTTTTCATCCAAAGGAATTTCATGAAACATTTTCCCTTCTCACCAAAAGAAATTTCTTGATAAATTTCCCTTCCCATCAAAAGGAATTTCATGAAAAATACCCCTTCTCACCAAAAGGAATTCTTGATGAATTTCCTTTCCCATAAAAAGGAATTTCATGAAAAATTTCTCTTCTCACCAAAAGGAATTTCATGAAAAATACCCCTTCTCACCAAAAGGAATTCTTGATGAATTTCCTTTCCCATCAAAAGGAATTTCATGACAAATTTCCTTTCTCACCAAAAGGAATTTCATGACAAATTTCTCTTCTCACCAAAAGGAATTTCTGAAAAATTTCCCTTCTCACCAAAAGAAATTCTTGATGAATTTCCTTTCCCATCAAAAGGAATTTCATGACAAATTTCCCTTCTCACCAATAGGAATTTCTTGATAAAATTCCCTTCTCATCAAAAGGAATTTCATGAAAAAATTTCCCTTCTCATCAAAAGGAATTTCATGAAATATCTCCCTTCTCATCCAACGGCCATTTCTAAAGACATTTCTCCACTCTTTCCAACAGGCAGTTCGCCCAAAAAAGCGTTTCAAGTAAACATTTCACCTCTCTCCAAATGTTTCACGGAACTGTTCATGAGATATTTCCCCACCGTCCCAATAACCGTTTCCTGAAACATGTCCCCACCCTCCCGAACTCCTTACCAGACTTGTGCTTGATGCATTTCCCGAAGAAGTTGACGAAGGAGGCCTCGCAGGTGGAGCAGTACCTGGAGTCCAGGCAGTCGGCGCACCCTCGGATCGTACACTCTGAAAGAAATGGCGCAGTTAGGATCTTTTCGTGTGAGTGCAAAATTCTTTGGATGAAAACACCTGAATATTATATTTCCAATAATGACAGTTACCCTAATGTCGGAAATACATGAGGTTCGTTTGTTACTGCTGTTGCTACTATTATTATTGTTAATAACACAGGAGAATTATAATCCGTAACTGGGGGTTTCTGGAAGAAAGATCATAGATGGCACTTACGTTTAGCGAAATACAAGACTAAAACCACACCAGAAATTGCAAAATCCTTTAAAATTAAAACCATCCGAGAAATTTAGGATTCGTTTGTAGTTTTTCAGGTATGAAATTCACTATTTCATGAACCTTAGGTTTCATTTATTATACTTATAATTACAGCTGATACAGACCTCTCTCAACGATATCTCAATAGGAAAAAGGAGCCTATGCATCTTCAGTTGACTGGCCCTTCAGATTGCAGTAGTACTCTTGTACAACATTACAACAAGATTTCAAACCTCCCTGATATCATGCTGATGCAACTGAATAGAAATAATGTGTATTATTAGACTGAAGTTAACCTCTAAGTGGCGAATATCCGATT
>NC_061097.1:17995982-18003482 GCF_015104395.2 Macrobrachium nipponense | reverse complement strand
CAGTTTGGATTTCATAAATCAAGTCCAATATCTGCATTTGTCCTTCCAGTGACTTTCATTTCGTTTTATGAACTCTCCCAGCCTCATCCCAGATCTCTAGAAACCAGGGTCTCCGTCAAGAGTAAACGGCGGTGTCTGTTCGTGTGTTCATGTCCCATATACAGGTGTCGTTTACTT
The DNA here is from genome assembly GCF_015104395.2 of Macrobrachium nipponense. Classification (NCBI taxonomy): domain Eukaryota; kingdom Metazoa; phylum Arthropoda; class Malacostraca; order Decapoda; family Palaemonidae; genus Macrobrachium; species Macrobrachium nipponense. Next base: position 18,003,305 of record NC_061097.1, on the reverse strand, counting down.
TTCTCTAAGACAGGTCTTACAATGACGTCACGCGGGATCATCTTAGGCAGGACCCACACAATACTGGCTCGTCGTTACAACAAAACATTTGACCTTCCTTCGTCTTTGCAGTAATAGTTTCTGCTTTGAATTAATTGTTAAAAATTACAGCCTCGCATGGAACAGATGTAAGTTAATTTTTCCATCGATAGCGAGGGTAAAAATTCTATATTTCTACTGTTTTAAACAATATCTTGTCTTGACCTGTAATGAAGATCACTCAGAATACCACAGACATTCACTAAATGAAAGATAATTAGTCATCAAGTCACTTGTATATATTTACAATACTACTAAAGATTTAACTGTCCTTGGTTTACAACCTATAAATCATTGGCCATGGCTCATTTTACGCGGTCGACTCTGGTGATTTATTTTTAATCGCTCGTCTGGTCGACCTGTCTAACTGGAAGCTGACCTTTCTCAACCATGACAGAAGAGGCCTCGACCACCTCGTCATTCAGATCATCTCAATTGCCTCAGTGGGACTTAATTTGTCTCAGTTCAAATGCATTAGCAGTTTTCAAACTTAAAAATTGGTCATAAATAAAACCATTCTTCTTGACTTACGTGGCCTGGCAAGTACACCTCGGACAATTTTACTTCCTTTTTTTCTCGCCCACTTAGTAATCTGCTCTAATCGCAAAGCTCTGCCCTAATCTGTTGCGAGGCATCTTCATACATGCATAAATGCAGGGGTGGTTTTAAAATTCGTGTTCCTCAATTTTCTCGTCCTCATTTTCCATAGCAGATTTTCGGAGGTTGGAGACGGGTCTTTATTCACAGCACGTGTACAGACTTAGAGATTTCGTTGACTTTGATATGTAACAGGCGGAGGAGAAGAGGAGAGAGAGGAAGACGAGACTGGATGGAGGAAGGGAAGGAGAGAGACACGAGGACGATAGAGAGAGAGAGAGAGAGAGAGAGAGGAGAGAGAGAGAGAGATGAATTTAGCTTTGAAAACAGTATTTAAGAATTTGAATGAAGTAAAGAAGATATTCAGAATATTTAAGACATAACATTTGATTTGGAAGGTAATCTTCTAGACATTTTCATTTAGTTTTGGCGAAATGTGCTTCAAATATCTTAAGAGTTCTGCAGAATAAAACCTTAACAATTAGATGGAGCGACGATATTGCTCTGATATAAGCAGTTCTTTCTCAAGAAAATTTACCTGTTAATCTCCATTTTCAAACGTAAAGCTTACCCTCCAAGGTGCCATTAGTTACAGAAAATACTAAGGTGTTGTTTGAATATAAATAATGGATAAGCACATGCAAATTCTTTTTAATTTACTAAACTTTTAGACGATATTCTCTCATCCAAGGTGCTCCCAGCTGTGAAGTAAAATTAAGATTTTGTAGTTTTAAATGCGGGGATCTATGAAGAATAAAACAATGTCTAATCATCTCTCTTTCTCCTCGTAAACGTAATGGTCCGATTTGCCATTCGTTGTGAAAAAACGGTAAGATATCGCCGAGGTTAACTAAATAGAATGTCAAGAACGAATTCCTTCTATAATGTCTTTTGTTTCTAGACGTGAATTTGACTCTGCAAGATATAATTAGCAGGGGAGAAAACTGAGGCATCCTGCTGGTGTCTGTGGTGACGTCTCCATAATGACCACACTACTGAAAATCTAATTAATTCTTTAATGGATCTCATCTCAGAGTTGCTGAGTCACACGGCGTGACTAAGACTGCAGTGGCATTTTCGCAAGACGCTGCGGGGATTCTGTCATGAGAGAGAGAGAGAGAGAGAGAGAGAGAGAGAGAGAGAGAGAGAGAGAGAGAATATGTTACTCGTAAAACGATCAGTTATATTGTTAAGGTATGGGTTAACTATAAATGTGCTGGGCTGTGTGCGTGTGTATCTGAGAGAGAGAGAGAGAGAGAGAGAGAGAGAGAGAGAGAGAGAGAGAGATAACAATTATCTATATATAAGTAGATTAGTTAGGTAGTAAGGCCAGGGATTAAGTCAAGATAGAAAGATAAGTGGCTGGAAAGTAACCAGTCGAGTAGTCAGGTTAAGCCAGTAAGGGAGTGAGAGGGACCAACAGATCATTAGTCTACCTGCCAAGTAGCAAAGAGAGAACGAAGGTCTCCCTTTGTGGCTGGTAAAAAAAAATCTTTAAAAAGAAATGTTTATAATTGGAGTTCTATTTTCACAAACGGATCAAGGGGACATGAATCTCTGCCTTGTACATGCCATCGTTGGCTAGCTCCCGAAGAAGATTCATGAAGGGAAAATCACTATGGTAAAGGGGAGAGTAGTGGCGGATCTAGAAATTTTTCATTGGGATTGAGGAGGTGGGTGTGTGTATTCAGGATTATCCTATATATATATATATATATATATATATATATATATATATATATATATATATATATATAACATGTACACACATACGGTATATATATATATATATATATATATATATATATATATATATATATATACCGTATGTGTATTTATATATGTATGTACACACTTATAGATGTTGTTTTCGTTGTTGTACAGTTGTTGTTGTTGTTGTTGTTGTAATATTCATTAACTAAGCAAAACTTTGCTACTAACAATGATTTATCGAAAGAAAACAGTGTTCTATTATCCATACCCATGTTTTTTTTTGGGGGGGGCCCGGTGCGGGCACGTGACCAGATGCCCCTCCCCCCTTAAATCCTCACTTTAGAGTAAGGTTATTTGAATTTAAGAAATGCAGAGTGATACATTCCGGTACTATGCAGGTGAAACTACTTCTCCCAAATCCGTCGTTCTTCGTCAAAAGTCTTTACTATAGAATGCATTTTGCATTTTTAATTATGAAAGCTCGATCTTTTCATACCTCGTAGTTCAATTTTGCCTTTAGTTTTCTGGATCCTTTTTCGGTGTAGTTGATCTTTCCTCTTATTATTGGCGAATATTTAAATAAACAATAGAGAGGTAAATATAAAAGTAAAATTCAAATATTCTGACCATTTGATTTAAACGGTGTCTTTGTCTCTTTGTGTGTGTGTGTGTGTGTGTGTATTATTCTTGCTTGATATTAATCACGATTTATTCAGTAAAGCCTTTGTTGATGCTGTTATTATTAAGACCAGTTGCATGACACAAGTAAGACAGAAGTAGACTGTTCAAAACATTTTAAGTCGTTTAGAAAAGACAAAGCGGTTGGTTCTTCATCTACTCTTCATCACCGACAGACGGCCATAAAGGTGAAACTTGTCTACGGTCTAAATGCCATGCCCAGAAAGAGAGAGCTTGGGGGTGTCTCTATGAATGCGGATTGCAGGCTAAGAGAGGGTCTTCGTGAGCGCCTGGAAGCAATAGGCCTCGTTATCTCTCACCAGAGGAGGGCCAAGCAACTATAGTTGGTTTACTTAAGGTGGATTCTTGGGTGAGCCTTATGCCTACGAGACGTTTGTTTGGCGGCCGCTGATTGGCTGGGAGCTGCCTACCTCCAGGTACCAGCCAATCAGCGGCTGCCAAACAAACGTCTCGTAAGCATAGGGCTCATCTGAGAATCCACCTTAAGTGAACCAGCTAAAAGTTTGCTCATTTTTGAGAAACCGAAAGCCTGGAAAAAAGAAAACGACTAGGCAAAAGCCAAGAGTTGAATCTCACATAGGGAAACATCTGCGAGCTCATTTCTTGAGGAATCCTTTGCACCCTTTTTCACCTCGTTATTAGGCATTGAACTTGCTGTATTTACAAACTCTGATGTTCGTTACTGGTACTGAGGGTACTTTTGGGAGGAATCCACCTATCAGCATTGCCAAGGTTTTTGTATGCACTTTGTACGGTCGTGAGGTATACCTTCACGTCTTCCGACGAGTCTTCGAACATTTTTGCATCTATGGTCTTGCATCTCACGCCTTTTGACGACACCCTCTTTTGTTGAATACTGTCAGCACTTCACATCTATTCTACGATGTCTCTCTCTCTTGGAGACTTATTTAAACCTAAGACAGTTAAAATGTTTGTGTTTAAGCTACCTAGTCAGTTATTTCAGTTTACAGGCACCCTTTATTGTGCACATTTTTCAGAGTTCATCTTACAGGTTCGTATCTCCAGATGTTAAACTACCACCACTGAATTGAACATAGAATTTAGGCCAAATGCCAAGCACTGGGACCTATGAGGTCATTCAGCGCTCAAACAGAAATGAACAGTAAAAGGTTTGAAAGGTGCAACAGGAGGAAAACCTCGCGGTTGCACTATGAGTCAATTGTTAGACGAGAGTGGAGAGTAAGATGGAAGAAAGAGAATATGAAAGGAGGTACAGTAAAAGGAACGAAAGGGGTTGTAGCAAGGGACCGAAGCCACGCTGCAAAGAACCTTAATAATAAACGTATCACTTTTTAAACTCTCAACTTTCTCTAGTTCTCAATTCGCTCAAGAGCTTATAGCTTGTACTTGTGCATGATTAGGACTATTAAGAGTTTACTGAAGTGTTACTTCAGTTTTATCCGATCTGTTTGGGTGTTTCGAACCTGAATAACTTTGGTTTGGTTCTGTTACCCAGTGTCTTTGGTACGTAGATCGTGATAATATGTAACATGAATGTATATTTCAAGACCGAGGTCTCTGTGGATTTGAAGATAGTTGAAATCACGGTCTAGACTGTGGTTGGAAGAGGAGGCAAAACGACGGTCGTACAGACTATACACAGCTTACTATAGGCAGAAATGCTCGATAGAGACACATTAATAAGCATATAATATAAAATATATTGTGCTTGCATTATTAAGAAAAAATATGAGAAAATTAAAAGCCTTCCTTCAAATTAAGATTTAAAAGGAGACGAGCAAATCTTGTTCTCACGCGGCTCTGACCGCTCGTGTACGTGAGGGCCTGGAAAAATGCGCAGCCTACGGAACTGCATTCTTAAGCGTCTACTGGGGTGATAAAACGCCACTCCTCCTTGTAAGAGAAGCGTAAGGGGCCTCTGAGATATCATTCAAGAACCGAAAGCTATGGATATGCGTAGACCAGAGCAGCAGAGAGTCTGGAAACGTAACCTTCGTTTCCCATTGTCCCTCGTCCAGGCATCCGTCCGGTTCACCATGATTCGAAGAGAAGGCTTTTAATCCGAGACGCACTGGAGGCAGATAAAAGCCGATAGATTTATACAGATTTCATGGGTACGTGCCAAGGGAAGTTTTAACTCAGGGGAACAAATCAATTAGCTTGTTTGTACGTTGGCAGCTGGCTACTTCGTCCCGTGACTGGGCAGAATTTTTATAGCCTCGGTCACAACTGCGAACCGCGATTCAACTCGGTGGTCTCCATTCACTGCGATATGCAACACAGGTCAGAACAGTTGCTTGCAACTTACGATTCACACCCCTTTTGGGATCTAGTACTCAGAAGCAGGTGCGGATTGGATTTAAAAGCATATGTTAATTTGTGATTTACAACACCGATAACAGGTGACCATTATGTCGGTAATTTATAAGGTACTTTAGCAGCTTGCTGACAGAGGTTTAGTATGATTAGGCTTAAGTGGAAAAGCTGATAGACGCTGACAGAGATTACCCGTATCTAAACAACTTGCCTATTATCTGTCCAAGCTCTTTTGTACCTCGCCCTCGTAAGAGGTACGGGTTACATAACTGGGCCTCGCAACTCCAAAAAGCAAGGCAGTCCAGTACTAACCGGAATTTGGTGAACACTAGATCCTGTTTATCACTTGAAGGTAAACGGGATTTCACTCGCTTTTAAGAAATCGCATTAATTCATAAATTTTATGGTCGTGGTGTCACGCTGATAACTTTGAGATAAGTAGCCAACATGGAAAATATTCGACTTGAGGTTGGGTATGTGTACTTATTGTTCGGGTAAGTATATATTTTTATTTAAAAAAACAGGATTATGAATGAATTTATATGGGACTGTTAACTTTTACATTATATATACTATATATAAATATAATATTAGATATATATTATATATATGTATATAGTGTGTGTATACACAATATGTATGTCTGTGTGTACGTGAAAGATACCTGAAATCTTTTTTTATAAAATATTCAGAGAAAGGTTACAACGTTTATTTCAGCGTGAAGAAATTAAATAACGTGGTTCATTACCTAAACGTGTTTTATTCCTGGAGAGAGGCAGAGATTAAAAGTATTAATCAAAATCTTGAACAAGTTACTAGGTAAATATGTATAAATGTAATTAAACAACTACAAAAGCATACAAATTAAGAAGCGAATCAAAACAGCACCAGATGAATGAATTATTACGTTGAATAACTGAAGAAAGAAAAACAAAACTTGGACAAAAGAATAATACTGAAAATATCTCACTTGCACAGAATCCATTCCTCTTCTTCTTGAGCTTATAGAACCCTTTGGGGCACGACCTGGTGCAGGTGGCCGTCTGCCTGACGCCCTCCCTGTGGAGGGACAGGAAAAAGGGCGGCTTGCACGCCAGGCATCCGTTGATTGGAGAACACAAAGTGCATCCGTACGAACACTCCGACGGGTCGACGGCAACACCTGTAATGAAATAGAAACTCCTTTAGTCGACGAACACCTGTAATCAAACAAATACTCTTAATGGACGAACACGTAATCAAATCTAGAAACACCCTCAGTCCCACGAACACCTGTAATCAAACAGAAACACCCCTAGTCGACGAACACCTGTAATCAAACATATACCCTTAGTGGACGAACACCTGTAATCAAATAGAAACCCCTTAGTCCCACCCATATTCCCACGATCACCTGTAATCAAACAGAAACACCCTTAGTCGATGAGCACCTGTAATCAAACAGAAACACCCTTAGTCGATGAGCACCTGTAATCAAACAGAAACACCCCGTAGTCCGACGAACATTTGTCAATCAGGGAGAGCACTCACACCCAGATAAAAACGCCTGCAGTCAGATAGATATATAGATGGGTAACCAGGTTCTGAAATCAGGCAGGAACTGTTTTAACAAGCAGAAGTACATGCAAGCATCCACGAACCTCTATATCAGACAGGAATACCTTCAGTGAGACACAAACACCTGTAATCAGTCCACAATATTTGGATCAAGAAATTGAATACATAAGAAAAATAGGGAAAGATTTATGCTATCCTTCACATATATTAGACATTTGTTATAATAAAGCCCACAAAAAGTTTTATACTGTAAATAACACACAGAAAGAAAATTCTAAGAACATTCTCAGTTTGCCTTATTTTAACGGATTTGAAACCATTAAACCATTGTTAAAAGCTTTTAATGCCAACCTTGTTTTTTCCTATAATAACACACTGAAA
>NC_061097.1:17983482-17990982 GCF_015104395.2 Macrobrachium nipponense | reverse complement strand
TAAGTAGCCATTATTCTTAATTGCTCGTAAAGTAAGGAGTAATGGTACGCTGTTGAGCATTCACAAAGTACCTTGTAATTATATAATGCCTAAAAACCATCTTTTTTTTCTGTCTTTCTGCTTAGTTCTCTAAACCATGTTCTGTTTCCAAAGTGGCGCTAATTAGTAGTTGCTAAGCGATGCCGAAATGTAACTGGGTGATTAATTAGAACGTAAACTGTTTAATTACTCTTTAAGGATTCAGAGCAGCTTTGCGCATTTTCTGCTGTTTTGACCTTTCATCCTTTGGGTGGGATGGCTCCATAAACGGGAACCTTCCGGTTCCTGTAGGGGCTTTTGGGATGAACCTGTTAGTGCCATGCCTTTCATGCCCTCGGCTTCGACCCTCCACACGGGGCTAATTACAAGGTACATAATTCATTGGACATTACTTCGTTAAGAAACTGGCCTCTGGTTAATGAAATGAGTTCGACAACCAGTACAGCGTTGTTATTATTATTATTATTATTATTATTATTATTATTATTATTATTATTATTATTATTATTATTATTATTATTATTATTATTATTATTATTTTTATTTATTTTTTTTTAACTCTATCCCAGTCATCCTATTCGACTGGGTGGTATTTACACTGTTTTTAATAGCACGTACTTCTGCAATGAGTCCTGAAGCTACTTCGGCGTCTACTTTTTCGAGGTTCCTTTTCAGGGATCTTGGGACTGTGCCTAGCCTTCCTATAATAATGGGTATAATTTCCACTGACATATCACAGATCCTTCTTATTTCTATTTTCAGGCCCTGATACTTATCAATATTTTCTCTTTCTCATATACTCTGGTGTCCCATGGTACTGCAACATCAATGAGTGGTACTTTCTTCTTGATTTTGTCAATCAGCGTCACGTCTGGTCTATGGGCACGTATCACCGTATCTGTTCTGATACTATAGTCCCAAAGGATCTTTGCCTGATATTATTATTATTATTATTATTATTATCATTATTATTATTATTATTATTATTATTATTATTATTATTATTATTATTCAGCCAAAAACCCATCTCTCTTTAAAGGGGGTAACCCCCGAGAGAAGCCTAATCGAGGATGAGACTCTGCACAGAAAACTTCCGCATCATTTGCGTCTCATGCATATGCAGAACGCTCGTCAGTAACAGATCGAATTGAACTGCCCTCCCCGTGATTCCTTGATATTAAGGCCCTTATTATTATCAATAGAAATGGGAAGTGACTTTTGTTTCATACCGGTTGCATGAGAACAATTTTACCTCGTAAGATCTTGGTCAGTGAAAGAGTATCCAAAATGATCTAGTTATGAAGTTGTTATTGAATTTCAAAGAATTACTTTTACAATTATATTTGCCTCTTAATTACTAGGGGTTGAAAACTGAGCATATGTATTTTACCCATTAATTACTGTTATCTAGCACTGGTTATACGTGTGCCGATGGTAGACTTCGAGATTAAATTTCTGACCACGGGTCTGTTGATCCCGAGAAAAAAAATCATTTGAAGACCACGAATTGTGATCTACATTGATTATGATGTCACTCATCCGGGATGGTTTAATTGTTATAAGGGGAGCTGTATTAAGGGAATACGATGGACTATTTTAAGAGAACGTTTTTCCGTCAAGGGGAAAAAAAGAGAAAGAGATATCCAGGACAGTAGCTCGTTATCCGTCTGACATGGAACGAATGAAAACTTTCCTGTACGAAAAGAAAATTGTCCAGGATAATAAATAGTTTACAATCTATTCGTCATGGAAAGCGATAAAAACTACCATGGGAATGTCTTGAATGAAGTTAATGTTCCCACGCAAGGTCTATTTCAAGTTATAAGCATTGATTTTTTGTGATGAAGTTATCCCATCATCAATGGCCTAAGCGATAATTATGGTAGAGTATTTGATAACAGCATTTGGACTCCATTGATGGTCATCTTTTCAAAAAATAATTAGTCTCAAGATTGCTCTACGTCACCGTTCGAGAGACCAGCCATCAATTTACAGCCTGGTATACAGTGAGGCTAAACTGCTGTCTAATATAAAAATGACTGGCATTCAGCGCTACTGTGATCCTAAATAGTGGAGTATCAGCCTGAGACAAATTTTCCTTCGTGTAGAGCAGACTCAGTTTCGTAAGTTTGTTTCCTGGCAATGTCTTTGGCCGTTTAGCAAATGCCACTCAGAGAATTATCTGCTAAATAACAATCTTTACATGATGAATATACATTTATATTGCATGAGTTTTCTTCCTTTATAAAAGCGAATTTAAATAGTGGATCTTCTCTGTAAAAGTTCTTAAATGGATAACAATTTTCTCCTGGATCAAGTTCTCCTCATTTATCTCGGTTTCTCGGATGGCAATTACACCTTCAAGAAAATATCACCCAGGAGAGAAAATGACTGTTTGGCAAGTAGGAAATGTCATTCGAGGCCTCCAGAAGGTTTTCGATAGCAAGGTGAACTTTTTAATTGAAATAGGCGATCATTGTCTTGCGATAAAAAGCCATTGTCGTCTAGCTGGTAACGGGTTTCTAGGACTGACACTTAGTATCAGGTAGTATCCAAAGAAGGTATAATTGCCATCTGAGATAGATGAGCGGAATATGGTGAAAATCACAGTTATACATTTTGGAAATGTTTTGCAGAAGCGATCCGCTGTCTAAATTCGCATTTATAAAGGGAGAAAACCTATGCAATATAAATGTGTGTTCATTCAGGTCAAGATTGCTAATTAGCAGACAATTCTCCGAGTACCATTTGCCATGAGACATGGCAAATGGCCAAAGACAATTCCAGGGAAAAAACTTACGAGACAGAGTCTGCTCCACATGAAGAAAAAATTGATTTTCCAGGCCATGAGACCCATTAGCAACGAGTGGAGCTTTACTTTTCTGAAGGAAGAATGTTATTCTCATAAAGAGGTTCGTTCAGAACTATTCTGATATTAATGAGAGAAGAATTGTTCCGTCGGTTGTTAAAAGATAATTGATGGAAAGGATATGTTTTTCATTGGAAGAATGATTGAAGTCGACATAAAAAAAAAAAACCTTTGTACAAGGGAGGAGGATTTTTTCTTTTACTCTGTAGGAAAGCATTTAAATCCCTTTTAGGGGAAGCAGAGTACGAGTGCTTGTGGATATCTATAAAATGATAGAGTATAGGTGACACGAAGGAGTAGAATCGTTGGGCGAGTTAGGGAATAGGAAAGGAAAAGTGTGTGTATGTGTGTGTATGCGTGTGTGTGTGTGTGTGTGTGTGTGTGGTGTGGAACCGAGGAAAGAATGCAAATATATGTTGATGACAAGCTGAACTTGTTCATGTTAACTGCGTTAGAATTTTGCTGTTGGCTTTATGATATCAATTTTGCCTTGGTACCAGTAAGAAAATGAAAGCATTTACCTCCTCAAGGTTTTGTTGAATTAATAAAGAGTAATTAACCTTATCATAGCAGCGCAAATGTTCTGGTCCATTTACGCTTTTATGCAGATATATTAGGAAGCCTTAGCATTGGCATTTTTATCATTATAGTTTGTGTGGTGTCAAATCATGAAATCCTCATCACTATCAAAGGTCGATTTCATTATCAGGACGAAATCATTTCATTATCCTTTACTGAATTGCCTTGTTAACATACAAACACACACACACACACATAACTTCAGCCAGAGAAAGGGTGAAAATACTGTCCCCTTATAACTTACAGTCGCGTGTTTTAAATACATGCCCAGGTCTAAAAGCGAAAACGTTTGTCTAATCTAAAACATTAACTTGACTTGGAATTTCCACCAAATCACAGACTTGCTAATCATTGCGGTTCAGATCCGGGTTGGTCTCATTTTCCTTCAAATTACAAAATAAAAATCAAGCGTAAAGAAAAACATTTCCCGGATGTGAGATGGTTGATATCTCGCTATCTCCTGACTGGCCATTCGAGCAGCGTTGCAACCAATCAGGAGGGCAAAATTTTCGAGCTCGTAAAGTCGTTTTCGGAGAGTCATGCTTGAATTCTCGTATGAAAATGAAGAAGAAATAGAGGACATGAAAAAGGCTCGAAGTAACGATGCAACTTCTGGAAACGAACGAGGCTCGTCGGACTCTTTGGAACAAAGTTCAGTACATTCAAGCCTCAAGTAACTGGCTGGTGCGTTTTGATTAAAAAATCTTGCTTTCAGCTAATTACACCTTAAAACCTTCATATTTCCAAGTTATTCATTGTAAAAAAAAAACAACTTAATTGACTTAATGGCTTGTAAATTTAGACTAGTGTTACTGGAAATTTGACGAACTGGACCTGTTAAGTATTTTGACATTAATGTGGCGTTCTTCTTACGTGATTGATTTTATGGCCGCATTTCGATGGATAAATGCCGTATGAGACCATCAACGAATCAGCCTCAGGTGACAGTCGTTCCAGTGGACAGACTTGAATCTTTTATTGACTCACTCCTGGCTCTCGTTTGATCTTTTGGATTTGTTAATTGAAGGGATGAATGAATATCCAGTGGATGGTTGGATGGAAGGATGGATGGAAGGATTTAAGAATATGAATCAGTCTTATTCATTTCATCCTTTAGTGGATGATTTTAAATACCGTATTTGCTAGTGGGATGAAAGGATAGAAGGATATCCACTTGACGTATTCATAGATGAACAGAGGGACAGATCTATATTTCAAATTACTCTAGCATTCTGAAGACAGTTTCAAATTTTGGATTTGCTAATATGTTAGACAGTTAGATGAATGAATTATTCATTCGCCTTATTTGATCTGTCTTTCCAAGGATACTTTGATCTTTTCGAATTACTGATGGGATGGATTGAGCGAAGGATGAATTAACTGATAGACGTCCGTTAGACAAATTTGAATCTTTCATGTCATTCCTATTTCTGGGTGATGGCTTGAAATTTCGAAATTACTGATGGCATGAATTTATGGCTGCAAGGGTGAACGGATGGTTAAGAATTAGGACCTAAAAAAAAGACCATTAGTGGAAAGATTCAGGTTTACATAAAGTGTTTTGATTGCTTCATAAAATCAAGGCAAGACGGTGATAAGAACACACACACACACACACACACACACACACACAGAGAGAGAGAGAGAGAGAGAGAGAGAGAGAGACGATCACGATAGAGAGAGAGAGAGAGAGAGAGAGAGAGAGAGAGAGAGAGAGAGAACCATTACGGAACACGCAGTTCATTTGGCAACTTTGTATCATTAGATCTAAATTGCTTTATTTCCACGTATTGACGGGACTAGAGAGTTCCGTTTAATGAGATTAGATAGTTCCGTTCAATGAGATTATATATATATATAAAAAAAAAAAAAAAAAAAAAAAAGATTGAGGTCACTTACGCTCTCTAACGAAAACTTAAATAAGAACCAAGTGGCTGGCAGCTGAACTTTTGAACTGATCTTCGAACAGTCGTGAGCGATCTGATAGGCATTACTGTGTTGTCTGTCCCTTTTAACCAGGTTTATCGTGGAGACTGTCCCTTTTATACAGCTATTACTGTGGTGACTGTCCTTTTTATCAAGGTATTGCTGCTCTGTCAGTCAATTTGATTTAGGTATCACTGAAGTGACTGCCCCTTTTATTAAGGTACAGTGGGGAATGTCCCTTCTATCTATGCATTGATGTGATGTCTGACACCTCTAAACAGGTATTACTGTACTGTCTGTCAGCCTGTCCCTTTTATCCAGGTATTACTCTGCTGTCTGTCCCCTTTAACCAAGTATTACTGTGGTGACTGCCCCTTTCATCCAGGTGTTATTGTACTGATTGTCTCTTTTATCCATGTATTACTGTAATATGCTGACTGACCTTTTTATCGAGTTATTACTGTGGTGATTGTCTATTTTATCCAGGCATTACTGTGCTCTGTTCCTTTAATCAAGGTATTACTGTGCGGACTGTCCCTTTTATCCAGGTATTACTGTGGTGACTGTTCCTTTTGTCCAGGTATTACTGTTGTAACTTTCTCTGGTGACTGTCCATTTTGTCCAGGTATTACTGTGGTGACTGTCTAAACCTTGATAGAGAATTATTAATCACAGGAAAGAAAAAATTTTTCAATAATATATTTGCATGTTATCATGCAAATATATTATTGAAAATGAGGTATTATAAACCTATAGTTTATTTACCACACAAGTTACAAAGGGAAGGGGGAACCCAGATGAGGGAAGAGAAAGGAGAAGGGCTTGAAACGTACCCTATTATCCAAGTTGGGTCAAATGATGGGCACGTGCCAAATTTTGTCTAGATCTGTCTAGCGGTTCCGATATCTATAGTACACTAACATACAAACAATCACTTTTATATACAAGATATATATATATATATATATATATATATATATATATATATATATATATATATATATATATATAATGCTTTTGAAAATGACAGGAGAATAATGTCCTTAGCAATATGAACAAGGAATTTTACAGAATAAAATCTACCAAAACCTTTTCACAAAAAATTATATGATTTAAACCTGTGGGTGAAATTTGTGTGTGTGTGTGTGTGTTTATGGTATGTTCAAGAAAATCTCCAGGAATTCCTACTAGAGCTAAATTGTGCAGTCCTATTTACCACAAAGGAAGAAAGAAATTTTATTTCGAATTTCCTTGATATTACTCTCTATAGATATGATTGGAAGTTTACTCCTTCAGTTTTGCAAAAATCAACTAACACTGACTCATTTGTTCATTTATATTTTGACCATCACGGAAATGTTTTTTTTTTTTTTTTTTTTTTTTTTTTTATTCTAGTGTGCTTTCAAGGGCTCTTCGCATTTGTAGCTCGTAATTTATTGTTGCTGAGATAAAGACAATGAAACTGCCTTGAAACTTCGATAAACCAAGACCAGAAAAACGCTTTATTCTACTGACACGAAACCTGAATTTAATATAAATATAATTCCTAATTTACCAAATATTGAAATGTTTAAATATTTTTATGAGAGTCCGTCGATTTTGAAGCTTTACCATCTACGTTGTTTTCAGTCATTTTAAGAATAAGGTTTTGGCAATAATTTCTTTAAATTGTTTCTGGCGGCATTTATAAAACTTCTGGAAAAAAGAGAACTGATATAGAATATCATGAGCAAACTGGCAAATAGCAGGCGCTACGAATCAACAACGTGAATATTCTGTAAAAACTGGCCAGAAGTCAAATACAGCGCCTCAATGGCGTGATCGGTATGGTCTTGACCTGCCACCTCGGTGGCCGCGAGTTCGATTCTCGGGCATTCCTCTGAGGGGTTAGAGATGTGTATTTCTCTTGACGTGGTTCGGAAGTCACGTAAAGCCGTTGGTCCTGTTGCTGAATAACCCACTGGTTTCATGCAACGTAAAAACACCATACAAACAAACGTCAAATACGCTTTTTGTACCTTTGAGAGGTTCTGAACAACCTATGAGATAAAGTACAACAAGGTACTTTGTTCCGTGTAACGACACAT
>NC_061097.1:17943482-17978482 GCF_015104395.2 Macrobrachium nipponense | reverse complement strand
AGCATAACACTGCGAGACTGTAGGCGTGGTTAGACAGCGCAATCTGGGAAGCTCTCAATTGACTCTCTGGAAATCGGGTGTCTTCGGATTGCAACTTTCAGGGCATGTTTTGGAATTCTCCCCCAGCTTTATGTTTCCAACCCTTTAGCTTTTCCTCCCTTGCGAGCTATGTCTATCCGCTGTCACCTATTCTCTGTCATCTTCCTTTTCCATATGACATTCGGGTCTGGACAATGAGATGGTATCTGATTGTACGTAACCTAAGCTGCCCTAAAAAGGCAAAACGCATCAACTCCAAAAGTGCGATTTTTGAGATTTTTATATCAATGGAATCTGCAAAAAGAGGCCAATCTTATCCTGAAGGTAGATTAAGCTTATCTTGCCCGTAAAGAGAGTTTTAAACAGGCAAAATGCATCAACTCCACTGGTTTTTACATTATTTGAAGGCAAAATGCATCACAACCATTCTTTTGCGCCAGAATGCATCAACTCCATAATGTTATGGACATGATGCATTTTGCCTGAAAAGGAAAGAAGCACATCATGGAGAATTGGCTTGGCTTTTACCCTAATGAAAAAAAAAAACTAAATAATTATCTACATTTGTTTTATATTTGTAAGTGAAAGAATCCTTGTTGACTCTGCAGACACCCTTCTTGTGTTACGTTGATCGAATGAAATTTTCATCTGCATTTCATCTGAAATGAAATCTAGGTTCGGTTAAGAGCTCGTTGTGTTCAATTTACTAGTTGTATAATAGAGAACTAACTCGCTGTAAATTTGAATGACTCTCTACTCAGGTAATATAAGGTAGGTGGGATGAAAGAGAGAGAGAGAGAGAGAGAGAGAGAGAGAGAGAGAGAGACAGAGAGATTGTGCCGCACACTTAACCCGAGATATTACGGCGTAATTGCTGCTCCTACCCAACCATGCTCTTGGAGACGAGTTCTTGCCACGCGTCCATTAAAAAAAATGTGGGGCTAAAAGGGGGACGGGGTGGGTGGGAGGAGTGAGGGAGACTGCAGGCAGCGATGCGTTTCATAGAATCGATTTGTATCGCCTCCCAAACCTTCAGAATACCGCTGGGGCTCCTGCTGCTGTTGTCCCATTTCACCTTGCGTCGTCTTTAAATGTCTCGAGGAAGATAGTTTCAGTGTTGACTCTTTAAGCACAGCGCCTTCTGCAGCTGCATTAGCGAGAGCGACGTTTGCTTTCGTATGATTTCATAGGAGTGAAACTTTCCAGCGTCAAGTAGAGATAAAAAAATTCTTCTCTGCCATCTGTATCGGGAAACTTCTTGTTTTCGTTTCCTCGAGGGCTAGAGCGAAACCAGCTTCACTCTTCATTGCTGCTCTTTTTTGCAAAGAAGAGCCAAAGGCTTTTAATTTTTTGGCTACTTCTGCTGCTGCGAAAAGCGGGAGGGTTGTTTTTGTTTGTTTCTCCAAAGGCGGAATCTCCTGCTGTTCGACTGACGTCACCCTCGAGTGAGTAGCGGGCCGTCTCACGTATACACAGAAGTTTACATGTTGCAAGTCACCTTCATGAGCGTTTAGGTCCTCGGGAGGGGTGTGGGCACTGGGTATGTGGGGGAGGAAGAGGCTTCTTGGTAGGTTGTAAGTACAAGGGCATGTTATGGCTGGGAGGGGTGAGGGGTCAGAGGGAGGAGTAAAGGTACTCGTAAACTAATTTCGCTTCGGCTAAGGCAGATTTATCTCTCTCTCTCTCTCTCTCTCTCTCTCTCTCTCTCTCTCTTCATTTTTTCTTATCATCGCTCACTGGGACGGTTATTGGTCGCAATTCTTTAATTTGCTCTTGTCTGCGCGAGAGAGACGGCAGTCAGACAAAAGACGAAAAAGAAACTGACCGAAAGAATTTTGGCTTAGAATTGATAGAATAAACTTGAATAATATTTTTCGAGAGAGAGAGAGAGAGAGAGAGAGAGAGAGAGAGAGAGAGAGAGAGAGAGATTTAGCATGAAAAAGGTTACACTGCATCGACAAGACTTTCGTCGGAGGGGAATCAGACACACGCGGTGGTGTTAGATGAAATATTCAGCTGAGTAAATAAGTCATCCCTACAACATATAAGTCTTAGTGTTTTTTTTCTAGCTGCTAAACACATTGCACTGAGCTTCATGAATAGTAGTAGCAGTAATAAAGTCTTAATCTTTGCAACGGCCATTCGTAAACCGAAAGCCCAGACGCTCAGCAGAAAAAAAAAGAATCAGTTTACAGTTATTATGGTTCTTAAACTTGGATTTCAAAATAAAACTGAGAACACATTGTCTAAAAGACTGAGAGAGAGAGAGAGAGAGAGAGAGAGAGAGAGAGAGAGAGAGAGAGAGAGAGAGAGAAGAAGAAGAAGAATGTGCTTTACTGACCAGTCGAGATCTTTTATGGGACGTGGGCTTTAGGATATAATTAAATCACATGACTAAACAAATTTATTTTCAGTAGTCAGTATCCTTAGGTAGGACGGACGGTTTGTCGAGCGATAAGGAAAGTTGTTCCACAGATCACTTTTCACGGATAGATATAATATATATATATATATATATATATATATATATATATATAATATATATGTGTGTGTGTGTGTGTGTGTGTGTGTGTGTGTGTGTGTGTGTGTGTGTGTGTGTGTATAACTGAACCACGAAAGTTTGGAACGTGATAAATCCATAAATAAAGGTATAAACCACGAGGGAAACTCCGTTGTTTATTTTCCCCTCGTGGCTTATACCTGTATATATATATGTAATATATATATATATATATATATATATATTATATATATATATATACACATATATGATAAAAGTAATAAAAGGAGCCGCTTGAGCATTGGTTGAAGGAAGATTTTGTTTATGACATCTGAATCCCAGGTGCCCTTTGAGATGTTCATTACCTGTCTTGTTTAGTCAAGGCCTTACTCTATCATTTGGCTTTTGTATCGACATTTGCTGCTTTAAATTATACGTGACAAATTCCAGTTTATTCTGTGGTTATGGTTATTTACATGGTTAAAAATAGCTGAGCTCTGTTGTCCATGCCTATTGACCATTTCAAGGTCTGCAGTGCATAGGTTTTCTTAAATATCTTTTTAAATATCAACTGTATCTTCTTGAAATTTTGGCCCAACATGTTTTAGACCTTCCGCTAATGTATTACAATATAACTAAGTATCTAAAATGATTGATAATGGCACTTTACTCTTGAACATTTCCAATTTTCTTTGCACTTGGCTGAGACTTAACAAAATATGAATGAAAGTATACCGTACTACGATTATGACGTATAGTGTTTTAGTAAACATTTTAAAATTACTTTATGGATTATTGTTTTATGTATCGAAATTAGTTTATGCAATAAAGTTTATTTGTGTTTCATTATTTTGGGAGGTTATTATGACCTCTTGGTTTATTTAGAGTATATATATACTGGAAAATATAACCGCTGAAAATTAGAGGGGCAGTAGTTACAAGCTGTTCAGGTGTGTTTATATTGTCGCCCGGCTTCCACCCGCCCATCCTGAACTCAATGCCATCGAGCAGGTATGGGCGTATATGAAGCAATGTGTACGTTCATCGTTACGGCATTTCACCAGGGCAGACCTAAAGGCCAGATTGGAGGAAGCAAGGCTTGCTCTCACTAAACAGGTGTGGGAAGGAGCTGTCCAACGAAGTCAAGCTTTCGAGAACGAATACTGGCTTACTGACAACGTCCGAGATTGCATAGATCCAATCGTTGTCAACGTCGCCAGTGATGACGAGGACGATCTGTTTTTAGACAGTGATGGGGAGTGAGCTGAAATATCCTAATACGTGTGTATATATAGTCCTGTAATTAATAAGTTTTGATATATTTATCCAACCGTATTTTATTTAGTATGTCTATGCTGTTTTCATGGTTACTGCAAAAATTTACTTCAAAATCTGTAAAATTTCTGTGTATATTGTACATACTTTATTGGAGATATATAATAAAATAATTTATATAGTGATCTTACTTTTAAATAAGCTATGATCTGTTTTTTTTTTTTCATTCCGCATTTATATCTCCAATAATAATCTAAAGTTGCCACTACCACACCATTCTCATGGAAATAGGTAAGAAAGGTACATGATAAATAAAAAACATACAAATGGCTTTATGAAAAGTAATCAGTAATAAATGGTAGTTCGTGTACATTTTGAAACGTAAAAAAAGCATATGGTAGTGCACTATTCCATTCATAAGTATCAGACAGAGTAAGAAAGAGAGGAGTGGGCGGGGCTTCTTTCCTAACTCTTTGGCTAAGCCAACGACAGGTGTTCGTATATTTACAACTAATACTTAGGAAATTGAAAATTTTCTAAGTAAAGTGCCTTAATTATTAATTCAGGTTACTTAATTATATTGCCATATATTAGCGGAAGGTGTAAAACATGTTGTGCCAAATTTTCAGGAAGATACAGCTGATATTTAAAAAGATATTTAAGAAAACCTATGCATCGCATGGCTTGAAGTGGTCAGTAACTGACCGTTTATGTTGTATTAATCTCTGGGGAAGTGATTTTCCTGTAAAATCTATGGGATAGGATTTCGTAAACTCTTGAGTCCTTGGGATTGTCAAAGGCAAAAGGGTTAGAATTTCCGAGAGTCTGGGTCACCATGTTAATCCTGTCCAGGTGTGAAATTTTTATTTTATTTTTGGGTGTCTCTCTGGTCTTGTCTTGAGGGGGTCGGTAGAAAATTACGTTTGCTTTATGAATCGTTTTCTCAATTATTAGTCAGGATACCTTAAAGACAAAAAAGCTGCTTACGAATTAGTTCAAATTCCTTTTCCAGGAAATCTGGGGAACAAATTCGTAAGTCTCTTAAGAATAGGTTGCTGGCTACACCTTTCTTGATAGAAATGTCATGATAGCTAAAATAGTGAATGTATGAAAGCGAGAACGATGGTTTTCTGTATGTGGTAAATTTGTATTCTGTCGTGTCTAATTATTCAAACATCAAGGAAAGAAATTTTGTCGTTTGTTTCCCATTCAACTTTAAATTTGATGCTGGGCACTAATGCGTTTAATTTGGAAAGGAATTCATTGAAATTGCCCCATCTATTATGATATTCTAACATTTTGGGATAATACATGGGGCAATTTCAATTAATTTTTTTCAAAATTAAACGCATTAGTGCCCAGCATCAAATTTTAAAGTTGAATGGGAAACATACAACAAAATTCCTTTTCTTGATGTTTTAAAAAGCGAAATAAAGAGTGGTGAAGACTTCAGCAACAGTAAATATAAGAAAGCAAGTTTTGATATAAGTTGAAATTTTAGCAGACTTTTCTTTCTTTGGCAGAACATCAAATTGTTTGCAGATACTGAAAGTATTAGTAAAAACCAAGACTTTTAGTGGAAGTATAAAATCATGGCGAACACTGTAGCTCGTGGTAGTAGTTGATACTTTGAACTGATATCTCAACTTTTGGCTCTTACGTAAAATCTTAAATTTAGTGGAAATGACGCCTGAAAAAAGTAGAAAAAAAAATAGGTTACATATTAAAATTTATCGTAGAAACTGAACCTTTTGGAAAAAGCTGAAACTCTCGACGGGTTTGAAATCTGGAGTCCAACATTTTGGCAGAAGTGGAAACTTTGACAGAAGCTGACGAACTACCGAATGTGTTTAGTTGCTTGTTTTAGTCCTATCTGGCAGACATATGTAGATGTATGTGTGATTACTCCTCAATATTTGTACGTCACCTAAAGACGCCAATGGTGTACAGTACATGCCTAGTCGTGCATGTGAGCAGATACGCAATAATATTATTGTGGCAGACTCTTAAAGGCGCTGTCACACTAGCAATATTCCCGTCAACTTTTTCTGAGTTTGTCGTCGACTTTCCAAAAAAGTCGAAGTCATTCTGTACTCTGGTTGTCACAAACGCTCTTCTTCGTGCCGTGGTTGTCGTCGTCAAAATGCGTAAACAAACAGAGTCAGCTGTGACTTCCGAGGGTGTTAAAACAAGTATATCTTTTTACAAAAAGCCATCTGCAATAGTGGGTCGCGCTGTTATGTGTTTAATGATGTTACATAGCTCGAAAAGAAAAGTTCGGGTTCGGTCCTGGTTAAATTACGTGAAAACGAAAGCGTTCATTCTAGATTAGTAAAGACGAGCTAACCATGAAGAACTGGATTATACTGACCAATGATCAGTTCATTCATCTGTTGAACCTGGTGACACCTCATATTGAAAAACCAGTTACTAAAATGAGGAAAGCTCTGTCTGCTGCAGAGCGATTGACCCTCACTCATCTTAGCAAGAGCACTCCATCTTTCTTTTGATGATTTGAAATGCGCGCTCTCCGAGATGTAAACAAACAATAAAGTCGACGGTAGTGGTGGGTTGAATTTGATCGCTATCGTTTCAAAATTCGTGTCGACGACACCAGAGAGTCGTAGTCAAAACGTGAAAAGTCGACGTCAAATTCAAAATTCGCTAGTGTGACAGCGCCTCAACTCATGAATGATTACAGAGTTGGTGCTCACTTTGATGATCTCTCCTTCCTACAAAACCGAAAATCCTGGATGCAGATAACAAGCCCACATGCGCGTTCATCATCCTGATAAGATCTCGCGCGATTTCCTACGGAGAAAAGATCTGTCAAGATTCCCCAGACACAAACTAGAGAAGATGGTTAGCTTACAAGCACCAGCGCTACCCACAGGACAAATGATCACTCGGAGGAAGAAAAAACTGGAAATAAAATCACAAACAAAATTCTGCGGGTCTTGAGAGATAAAAAGAAAAAGAAATCAAACTTGAGACTAAATATGATATTCTATGCGCATTTTGATCATGACAGGTCGTGGTCGAAACTTGGATTTTTGAAGTTCGAAAATTGTGCTAAAACTGAGCATTTTAAAGGTAAAATGAGCATTTTGAAGGTTAAATATCGTTCCCCAGAATGAACATTTAAACGATTAGATGTCGTGTACAACAATGAGCATTTTGGAGATAAACATTTGTCACCTAAATCAGAATATTCGCGCTCGAAAAGATTCTTTGAAAGTTGTTAGTCGCGTCGAAATTGTTTGTCCGTTGAATATCAGTTGCTTTATTAATCAATGACTAGTGAAGTGAATGAGTTATTTGTTAATTTATTAATTTTTTCTTCTTTTTTTGATAAGTGGGGTCTCTTCATTCTATATTTCCCTTTACTTCGTATTACTTCTTCCTGATGAACACCATATTCTTTTGAAGATTGAATTTCAAGTCAGTGGTCCCTGTGGGCTTATCTCATATGAATAGGTTTCATCTTCTGAATAATAATAATAATAACAATAATAATAATAATAATAATAATAATAATAATAATAATAATAAGCATTTTGCATATCGAAACTAGACTCACATTAGATAAACAAACTATTCAATAAGCCTTTTACTTTATAACCAAAACATAATAGGGTACGTTTTTCATACAAAAAATACCTAAGTAAATGAACATCTTTTACCTGAATTTCCTCTGCTCTACTTAATCACATCGGATGAACTTCGCAGCAAAACTAAAAGATCCTCAAATAAAAGAGGTAGACTTCTAATTAAAATAGCATGCTACAAAGGAGATCTACATTTTTTCTGTCAAACTTCGTTAGATTGAGGAAGTAAGGTTTAATCATATTCTCTTGTGCCAACATAAATCATAGTTAATACGATACTAATTGTCATCCGATTAGCGAATTTGTTTTAAAATTAAAATTCTACCCATCATGGTATCCTTCCTTTATTTTTCCTAGTCTGGTATTTATAAAAGTTTTGATATGTGGAGTGTTGAAAAAATAGGTTTTTATTTGTAAATTTGAGTTTTTTCATTCAGCTTCGGTGAAAACCGTAGCTGGTGAAATACTAATCTAATGTCCGCCTTGGATTTTGGTTTGAAATTGCAGCAGTTTTAACACAACTTTTTTTGAGTCACTGAACAAATAACCGCGTTTACTTGAACCTGCTTCTGTCTGGTTTAGTCAGTTAAATTTCGCACCAATAAAACCACAAATGTTGCCTCATTCGCGAGTGGCCCACGGGTCACTTATGTTGTGTGTTTTGCAAACATAATTGCTGGTCCATTACACAAGGGGCTAATTTAGGTGTGGCCCTCGGCTTGTTGTCTGTTAGCTAAACGATGTGCTATTTTATGGGTAACCTTCGACCCATCTGACCGACGACAATAATGGTATAAAGGGCTCTTTTTGGGGGTTTCTACGACCTTATGTATCAGGTAGTCTTTGACCTACTACATTTTCAGCCAAAAGCAAAGGGATGTTTTACTAGTCCAGCGTTATAGTGGTTAAAGTTGTGCATGCCACTAAGGTGTCGCGGGTTTGCGTCTGCCCTAGGGCGATGGAAAAGCACTGGCTCTTTTTCATGGTCAGTTACTGCTGCAGTGTGGGGTCTTCGGAAGGAGGTTAAAACCAACGTCCCTTGGAAGCTTGAATTTCAAGTCAATGACCCCTTTGGTGTGCTTGTTCCATGTGAATAAGTTTCAGCTACTGAAAGTAATGATAATGATAGTGGCCTTCGACTTTTTGCCTGTAAGCAAAACAAGAGGCTGTGTTCAGAGTAGTCTTTGACTGATTCATATGTCAACCCAACAGGGGGCTGTTTAAGAGTATCTTCGACTTTTTGGTCTCTCAACCAAAAAAGAGGTTGTTTTAAGGAAGCTCTTCGACCTGCTCATCTGCCAATCAACTATGGACAGTTTAATAAGTGGCTTTCGACCTTTTGGTCGATTAACTAAAGGAGAGGCTGTTCTAGGCGTGCCTTTCGAACTATTTCCTTATCAACCAAACAAAGGGCTGTTTTGGTGGTGACGTTCAGAATATTTGTTCATCAACCAAATAAGGGATTGTTTTAGGGGTGACCTTAAGTCTTTTGTCCATCGATAACATGAGGTTTTGTTACTGGAATGGTCTCCAACTATTTGTTCAACGACTAAACAAGAGTTTGTGTTTTTGGTCCTTGGCCTAAATAGTCCATTATTTGATGTAAGTTTTTTTTAAGGTGACCTTCAAACAAAAACGGTTTTTTATGGGTATCTTCAGCTTATTTGTTTCTCAATAAAATAATTGGCTGGTTTAGACCGGCATTCGACATAGGAGTGGCCATTTGTTCGTGAACCAAACAAGGTACTGCTTTGGGCATGGACTTTGACCTTTTGGTTTGCCAATGAACAAGGGGATGTTTAGGGGTGACCCTCAACCAAACAAACAAGCAAACAAGTGCTTGTTTTTAGGTTTGTGTTCGACTTACTTTTCTCTCATTCAGACAAAGAACATTTTACTGGCGACGTTCAGCCTATGTCTTTTTCAACCCAAAACTGGGCTGTTGCAGGGAGTTAATGTTGATTTCCAGCAAAAGGTGTTTCTGGGTGGTTTCAACTTATTTGTCTGCCAACAAACAAGGAGCAATATTAGAGTTGGGTGCTGTTTTGCAGATCATTTGTCCATCAAGCCAAAAAGGGAGCGTTTTAGTAGTGGCCTTTAACCCATTTGTCCGTCACCCAAATAAAAGACTGTTTTTAAGGTTGGTCTTACCTTTTAGAACGAAAAATTTTATTAAAACTCGTAAAACCCCCTTGTATGCAAACAGCCTCGTATCGCTAGATTGGTATCAGCTCCGTTCTGAACTGGAGTCTTGCATTAAAATGAGAGAGGTAGATGGCGCCTTTTGCTGCTATTCCAGGCCATATCTTTTATGGCTGAGATAAAGTACTTTTTATTATGGTGTTCCGGGTCGATTGACTGAAGACTTTTTACGTTATCAAGGGCTGTGATGATTGCCTTTGTTTGTAACTGGAATGAATGAGCTCAGGTGGGTTTCTTTATAGTTGGCTCTGTTAATAAATTAATGAATGGAATAAATAAGCCCCGTTGGGCTTGTTTATAGTTGGCTCTGTTAATATATTAATTAATGGAACGAATAAAGCTCAGGTGGACCTCTTAGGACTGGGCCACCAATAACGTTAGCACTTTCACTAACGAATAATTCTTTATGGTGCTAGTTAACCAAAAAAGCGTTGGAACTAAATATTTATTCCACCATTCTCGCGAACGTTTTTCTATGACGAACAATAATTTGTTAATATTTTTCACCATTCAATGCTAAAAGTTTCTTCAGCATCAGTACTTTTTATTTTTACCTCGATAATGCATTCAGCTGTTATTTTGGAGGAGAAACTGGATCATTTAATACGTATACTAAAACACATCTCAACTGACCTCACTGCAAAAATCATAAAAGTATAAGGAATCACCAACTGTGTGAAAATCCAGTGACCCTAAGCAATAAACTTTTTCCCTTCCATTTTTCAATGGTCATTTCAGAGTTCAAACGCTCTGGTTCACAGGGCGTTGAGAATGCAGGTGAAAAGCCGTAAATGCGCAAAACGAATAAAGATTGCATTAGAAGTGGGTAAAAGGGAAACGTCAGAGCTAAAGGGGATAATAAAAGAAGATAATTAAAAACTGCGCCAAAGAAGAATATTGTTCTTTAAGAAAAGGTGAGGACTGGAGCTAGATAAAGTAAAAGGCGTTGACCAATTAGGTAGGAAGAATCGTAAAGGAATAAATGATAAGAAAATAAAACGCAAAAATGTCTTGCACAAGGCAAACTGCTTGTGGTAGCGACTGTTCTGGGTCCAGAGAAAGAGAGATGAATTTAAAGAAAATATTATCATCTTAGAACGGAACGGAGAACATGGCAAATAATGGAAGAAATATATAATTTAATAAAACTGGGAAGATGAGTTTGTAAGGCAAAACATTCATCATAGAACGGATTTCAAATTACTAAGACCAAATGGCTGACAGAAGCACTAGGAGTAAGGGGAAGAAAAATAAAAAACTGAAAATTGGCTAGTTGAAAAAAAAGAGGATAGACACTCAATTCTATGGTATGTATTACAATTACTGGAGAATAGCTTATATATATATATATATATATATATATATATATATATATATATATATATATATATATATATATATATATATATATATATATATATTTGCAAACGAACATCAACTGAAAATACTAAACCGGTATCTATATCCCATCGATACAGGGACAGAGAAGGGAGTATTTTAGTAAATCAATTGCTAAAAAAAAGTAAAAAAGTCAATGAGACTTGACTGAACTATAACCAACATTAGGCTACCAGTTAAGGACTGGACCAAGCTGGTGAGACAATATCTCAGTAATAAAAAAATAACTCTTATATTACTTGGTTTTGTAATTTTTTTTACGATTTTCCGTAATTGACATTCTCCTCTTTCCTATTACGTAGATGTGAGACCAACGAAGTCTCTGATAATGTTGCGACAGAATATTCGACCGATCATTCGAAATGTCTCATAAGAACAAAAAACTGCGACGAAATTCTATCTACAGCAATTTAGAAATAAATGCTCTCGTGTCGACTTTCTGTACTTTTTTTTAACGTTGCAAGGTTTTTTTTTTTTGACTGATTCCCTTATAATTTTTAAGTCAATAACTGTACTTATTCGCAAACATGTATTGTACAGCATATCTATTTTTTTCTTTTTGTCTTGAATATGTAACTATGTTACAAAACGCGTCACCTATTGAAAACCGGCTATCTTCTTGTCACCCTGTTCTGATCTCAACTTTGGCTTGCTTGCACCACCATTTCCAGTCTACTATACACACACACACACACACACACACACACACATATATATATATATATATATATATATATATATATATATATATATATATATATATATATATATATATATATATATATATACATATATATATATATATATATATATATATATATATATGTGTGTGTGTGTGTGTGTGTGTATGTATGTATGTATGTATGTATATTTATGTATCAATGTATGTGTATAAATAAATAAATATACATATACTCTTCTATATCTATAAAAGGCCATTTCTGTCAGTCTGTTCGTCTGTCTGTTCCTTATGCACACGCAGACTATATATATATATATATATATATATATATATATATTAATATATATATATATATAATATATATATATATATATATATTATAATATTATATAATATATACGTATATATATATATATGGTATATATATGGAATAATATATATATATATATATATAAATCATTATATATATATATATATATAATATTATATATAATATTTATACATATATCATATAAAACACAAAATAAAAATAGAACACTTTTAGAAAATAATATTAAAAAATCAATAATTCATCATTTCAAGCACATTACTTTTAAATGAGCAGTAATATAGTTCTGCAAGCCAGAAATGGATATTTAAAAGGCACTTAAGATTAGCCTCCACTGGCAAATGAGTAATCGGGGGATAACGGAGTTTACACATGTCTCATACGTCGTATATATTGAATCCCAACATGTTTATCAGTATGCGCAAGACATGAGTCATTCCACGTTAGCGAGTTTAATAAGGTTTATAATCGTACCCTGAGAGTTAATCTCCTCAGTTATGAGCTCGGGGCCATTGTTGGTACGCTTACAGGTGTGGCAGGAGACCGCCAGTAACAAAGTGAACACGAGTTAATCAACCTTGGTCAGGTATACACACGTAAACTGATACATATATATATATGTGTGTGTGTGTAGATATATATATATATATATATATATATATATATATATATACATATATACATATACATATACATACATATACATATACTATACATATACATATATCATATATATATATATATATATATATATATATATATATATATATATATATATAATATGTATGTATATATACATATATACATATATATATATATATATATATATATATATAATATATATATATATATATATATATATATATATATATATATATATATATATATATATCTAATAAAAGGAGCCCATAAAAACACCAAAATGTAGAGAGAAAAGTACTATATTTCAGAGACTGCTGTCTCTCTCTTCAGGTATATGAATGAGAAAAGTTTACAGAAAAGGTGGTATTTATACCAAGAGATTCGTCCACAAGTAAGCCAATTCAGGTCACCCCCGCTGATAATCTTCCTTTAATCTTCTTAAGCGTTGGTTGAATGAACACTGCGTCGACGATGTCCGATGTCCAATTCCCTTTTGAGATGTTCATTACCTGCTTCTCTTTATTAAGGCCGATTCCATCATTTGACTCTTGTACCGGCAGTTGCTGCTATAAATTACACGTGACATATTCCAGTTTATTCTATGGTTATGTTCATTTATATGGTTGAAAATAGCCGAGTTCTGTTGTCCATACCTAACTGACCGTTTGTGTTGTATTAATCTCTGGGGAAGTGATTTACCTGTAAATCCGATGTAAGATTGGTCACAGTCCTGGCATGGGATCTCATATACCCCAGAGTCTTTGGGCGATGTCTTTTGTTGGACGTTAATCAGGGATTTGGCTAAGGTATTTGGGTAGGTAATGCAAAGGGTTGGATTTCCCAAGGGTGTGAGTTACTCTCTTAATCGTCTCCAGGTGGGGAATTTTTATTTTATTGTTGGGTGTGTCTCTGGTCTTGTCTTTAGGGGGTCGGTAGAAAATTACGTTTGCTTTTTGAATTGCTTTCTCAATTATATGGTCAGGATACTTTAAAGATGAAAGTTGCTTGCGAATTAGTTCAAATTCTTTTTCCAGGAAATCTGGGGAACAAATTCGTAAGGCTCTTAAGAATAGGTTGCTAGCTAGACCTATCTTGATAGTATTGTCATGATAGCTAAAGTAGTGAATATATGAAAGTGAGAACGTTGGTTTTCTGTATATGGTAAATTTGTATTCTGTCGTGTCTCTGATTATTAAAACATCAAGAAAAGGAATTTTGTTGTCTGTTTCCCATTCAACTTTAAATTTGATGCTGGGCACTAATGCGTTTAATTTTGAGAGGAATTCATTAAAATTACCCCACTTATTATCCCAAAATGTTAGTATGTCATCCACGTATCTCATCCACAGCATGTTTTTTGGGTTTTATTGCATTTATTACTGTAGTTTCAAAAGTATTCCATGTACAGATTGGCTAAAAATAGGACTTAAAGGACTACCCATACTACACCCGAATTTTTGCTTGTAGAATGATTCCCCGAATGAAAATACGTTATTAGATGCACATAATTCAACTAACTTTATTATTTTGTCAAGTGAAACAAAGGGAAATGATCTGAATAGGGGGATAATTTTTCCCTTAAAAACTGAAGAACGTCCTGTACTGGTAGACGTAGACTCCCTATTCACAAAAGTACCAGTACAGGACGTTCTTCAGTTTTTAAGGGAAAAATTATCCCCCTATTCAGATCATTTCCCTTTGGCACTTGACAAAATAATAAAGTTAGTTGAATTATGTGCATCTAATAACGTATTTCATTCGGGGAATCATTCTACAAGCAAAAATTCGGGTGTAGTATGGGTAGTCCTTTAAGTCCATATTTTAGCCAATCTGTACATGGAATACTTTGAAAACTACAGTAATAAATGC
The DNA here is from genome assembly GCF_015104395.2 of Macrobrachium nipponense. Taxonomy (NCBI): domain Eukaryota; kingdom Metazoa; phylum Arthropoda; class Malacostraca; order Decapoda; family Palaemonidae; genus Macrobrachium; species Macrobrachium nipponense. The sequence goes on along the minus strand of NC_061097.1, from coordinate 17,963,939 downwards.
AATAAAACCCAAAAACATGCTGTGGATGAGATACGTGGATGACATACTAACATTTGGTGGGATAATAAGTGGGTAATTTTAATGAATTAATTCCTCTCAAAATTAAACGCATTATGCCCAGCATCAAATTTAAAGTTGAATGGGAAACAGACAACAAAATTCCTTTTCTTGATGTTTTAATAATCAGAGACACGACAGAATACAAATTACCCATATACAGAAAAACCAACGTTCTCACTTTCATATATTCACTACTTTAGCTATCATGACAATACTATCAAGATAGGTCTAGCTAGCAACCTATTCTTAAGAGCCTTACGAATTTGTTCCCCAGATTTCCTGGAAAAAGAATTTGAACTAATTCGCAAGCAACTTTCATCTTTAAAGTATCCTGACCATATAATGAGAAAGCAATTCAAAAAGCAAACGTAATTTTCTACCGACCCCCTAAAGACAAGACCAGAGACACCCAACAATAAAATAAAAATTCCCCACCTGGAGACGATTAAGAGAGTAACTCACACCCTTGGGAAATCCAACCCCTTTGCATTTACCTACCCAAATACCTTAGCCAAATCCCTGATTAACGTCCAACAAAAGACATCGCCCAAAGACTCTGGGGTATATGAGATCCCATGTCAGGACTGTGACCAATCTTACATCGGATTTACAGGTAAATCACTTCCCCAGAGATTAATACAACACAAACGGTCAGTTAGGTATGGACAACAGAACTCGGCTATTTTTCAACCATATAAATGAAACATAACCATAGAATAAACTGGAATATGTCACGTGTAATTTATAGCAGCAACTGCCGGTACAAGAGTCAAATGATGGAATCGGCCTTAATAAAAGAGAAGCAGGTAATGAACATCTCAAAAGGGAATTGGACATCGGACATCGTCGACGCAGTGTTCATTCAACCAACGCTTAAGAAGATTAAAGGAAGATTATCAGCGGGACGGGGTGACCTAAATTGGCTTACTTGTGGACGAATCTCTTGGTATAAATACCACCTTTTCTGTAAACTTTTCTCATTCATATACCTGAAGAGAGAGACAGCAGTCTCTGAAATATAGTACTTTTCTCTCTACATTTTGGTGTTTTTATGGGCTCCTTTTATTAGATGGAATTCTGTTGTTACAGAACACTTTTACCAGTCATATATATATATATATATATATATATATATATATATATATATATATATATATATATATACATATATACATACAAACACACACACACACACACATATATATATATATGTGTGTGTGTATATATATAATAATATATATATATATATATATATATATATATATATATATATATATATATATATATATATATATATATATGGGCATACATCTTAGCCATTCTTTTTTTCTCTCAGGGAAGGTAATTCCTCAAAGTTATAGCCTTAACGTTCTGAAAATACTTTGAGAGTAGGTTGTTTTTTCCACCTAGGTTGTGACATACCGCGGTCTTTAATTCTTAAGAACACGATTCACAGAATAGGTCACCAGAGGCAATGTAAAGGAGCATTACTGACCACTGATCCAGCAGAACCTCTATATATAAAAAAATATATATATATACGTATGATATGCAATATGTATATATGTTTGATTTTAAATCACGTAGAAATAAAAAAGAAATGTGATGGTTACACGAACAAAGCTACAGCCACGAAGGAAAATTGAAACACTGGAGATGCTAAGGGAATACAAAAAGGTCGGGAGATCACGGAGCGGTCGATAGATTAAAGTCAAAATCTAATTATTTGTTATCCTCCTCTTTATCTCTCTCTCTCTCATTTTTTAAATTATTATATTTAACTTTTATGTACTTCCAATTTTTATTAATATTAATATTAATACTGAGTCTTTTTTAATTTGTATATTTTGTATATTTTACAGCCCTGATGATGAGACCCAAAGTCTCGAAAATTTGGAAAATACATGTATGATGTTACGCTGGCTTTTCTCCATCCTATTCATTTCTATATATATATATATATATATAATATATATATATATATATATCGAATATATATATATATATATATATATATGTATATATTATATATATAATATATATATATATATATATATATATATATACTTGACATACACACACACACACACGCACATTTTATCTCTCTCTATTCTCTCTCTCTCTCTCTCTCTCTCGCTCTCTCTCTCTCTCTATATATAGTATACTATATAGATAATATATATATATATATATATATAACTATTATATATATATATGGACCATAAAATTAAAAACCCATAAAATAGCTTTATGTAGGTGAAATAATGTGTAGAAACTCCGAGATACTTGAAAATTTTGCGCTTTCCCCCAAAATATAATTTTTGGGGAATATATATATATATATATATATATATATATATATATATATATATATATATATAATCCCCCTATATATATATATATATATATTATATATTTCCCCCAAAATATATATATATATATATATATATATATATATTATATATATATGACACACACACCCATTATATATATAATATATAATGTGTGTTTGTGTCAAGTAAATACGTTAAATGAAAATATATTTTGGTATGCATGTCCCTCCCATTTATATTCTTGTACTGGTCATTTAATCAGGAAAGTGTACAAGTGTGCAGTTATTAAGTAGTGTAGCACACTGATCGCATCTGCAATACCCGCTGTTCGGTCCCGTTTGCTACCCACCAGCAGCTACATCTCTAACTGGGTACCAATGTTCACTTTGGTCAAGAAAATGGCCTAAGGCTAGCAGCCCCATCCTTAATGACGTTGATGTTCATGTGCGCCTGTTGTGTCCATGCATGCAAATATGGCAACGAACATTGATATAAGAATCATTTTCTAGAGACTGCTCCATATATTGTCTTTACGACAGGAAGGATTCGCTTTAAATTCTTTGTCTCCCTTTTTAAAAAAACGAAATAGATTAATGTCTTATCGTAGTTCTAGTAAAAAAATAAAAAATAAAAAACCTCCTAGCTTTGTGTCACCTTAGCTCCCCGTCAACGAATGTTAGAGCCCATTTAAGAAATTATCTTATGTAAACAACAGCCCCGAGTATGGAGAGGTATTATCTCGACAGCGCATTTGAGAGAGTAAAAAAGTCAAATGAGGATCCGTAGAATAGAATGTCAGATGAGAGTCCGTAAACTTACTTCAAGAGGGCGTTGGGCGAGACATGCACAGTGTGTTCCTGCATTATCTAATGCTTTATCCTTCTTCCTTACTCATTTTCTTCTTATTTAATGTTGTATCGGGAGTGTGGAATGCAGACATGGGTGTATGGAAGCGGGTTTACTATTGCTTACTTAATATTTTCTTTACTTATCCGCCCATTGGGGTGTATTGGTTGACATGGATTTTAGTTTATTATACGTGATAGTTTTCTTTTGTATTTATTTACCTCCACAACTCAGTGGTTTCAGCCTCACTCCACGTATGGGATACCAGAGTTCAATTCCAGGTTTGATAAGCGACTTTGTTTTCTGAAATATACACTTTGCTTCTGTCGGCCTAAAGATTTCCTGATGTCTTATGTATTTAGTCGACTGTGGTTGATAGCAACCAGGGTGGAAGAACTGTTGACACACCGAAAGGAACCTTAACCCCCTCTGGAGACATCCCATCTTTGAGTGAAAATCCTTTAGATATATATATATATATCTATATATATATATATATATATATACACTGTATATACATATATAAGCGAATATTGCAGGGAAATGATACGCAGAAATCCGTACGGATTTTTGCCTATCATTTTACTTTGGTATTCGCTCATATAATGAAAGTCACGTGCATCTGCTGTGATATTTTAAGCATACTTACATATATAGATATATATATGTATGTGTGTGTGTGGGTGTATGTGTGTGTATAGATATATATATGCATATACTGTATATAAAATGTATATATACACGTGGGTCAGAAACCCTTTAAAACTTGGTCCATTACTTTTTCCTTTTCGAAGAGATTGAAGTATAACCAAACCTGGTAGCCATATTATACTTTCAAGGCTTACTAAGGATTATTCAAACAATTCTCAACCCTCCTCTCTCTCTCTCTCTCTCTCTCTCTCTCTCTCTCTCTCTCTCTCTCTCTCTCTCTCCTGGAAACCATTTCAGGTCTACTCATTGTCGTACAGTCATAACAAAAGAGCAACATCCTGCGTACCTCTTATCACTCACATATTATTCGCCGCCTGAGTGAAGCTTGAAAGCCAACAATGGCTACACTGATTCTGAAATAGTTTGCATTGTGCGGCGCACGTTTTTTTTCCCGTTTTTTTTTTAGTAGTTTCTCTTTTGAAGTGGAAAATCAGGTGTGTTCGTTTTTTTTTTTTTTTTTTTTTTGTTTTTTTTTTTTTTTTTTTTGGGGGGGGGGGGCGGGGTTGGGGCGGCGGGTTGCGGGAAAATTTTCAGCTTTTGAAGAAAGAAATATTTTGTGATTGAGGGCATTTTTGGGGGACTGACTTGATAAATATTGTTGCATCCTACAAGAAAGAAAATAATTTTTCTCTCTCTGTCTTAATGTTGACGAAATCCTTGATCTTTTGTAAATGTAAATCCCTCGTCTTTTCGTTTTTGGGATACAATGTAAATAATGCAGAGAGCTTTCAAAAGACTATTTCTTTTTATATATTAATTTAGTTTGGCTTCATTCTCCTTCGTTGAAAAGATATACTTAAAGTTTTTTCAGTCCAGTATACAATATGCTTTTGGTTTCGCCATTTAATGGCAAATATATTATGATTTCCTTGCTATAGAAGCATAATAAACTTGGATATAAAAAGGGATATGAAATCTATACACAGGCGTCGAAAGATTTCTTAGCATCTATTAACAAAAATGAATTCAACCGAGATCAAGAAATTTATTAAAAGATATAAAGAACATTTCTCTAAAGGTAGAAAATTAAAGATAGATGAAAATACTTTGGAGATTTTTTCCTGTTCATTCACAGATTGATGGAACGTAAGAGATTCCCAATCCTTTTTATCTCTCTATGACGACGACAATGACTTGATTTTATTTATCAAAGCTAGCCGAGAATGATGGATGATACCGCAGGCTTTTGTTCACAAAGATGCCGTAGGGAGACCACGAAATTACAGGGTTCTGGAGGGTCAAGTTGCAAAGTTCTCATCTCGGTGTACTACACACACGTGCGCACACACAAACTATATATATATATACACATACACACACACGTATACATACATACATACATATATATATATATATATATATATATGTATAATATATACGTATATATATATATATATATATATATATATATATATATATATATATATATATATATATTTCAGGAACAAGTTGATTTCACTTAAAGATAATTCATCTGGGCTCTTAATGGATATATCAGGTATGTTTTTTTATATCGATTGTCCACCCTCCAATCATTAAACATACCAAATTGCAGACCTCCTTTTATAATGTTTTTTGCCGATGACAGACCGTTAGTTACCTCATGGTTAGAGGTGTGTCGCCTATGCCACTGTTCACCATCTTTAACATGCTTCACTATTCACAGTTCTGTTCTTCAGTTTCTGTTCAGTCCGCGCTCAGTCCTTTGCAGAGCGCGGTTGCAGGTGTTGTCGTAACTTCTCGCTTTTTCTTTATGTTCTCGGTCTGGGACGATGACGTTTTGCTTGTTTCTCTCCGCCAGTGAAAATCGTTTCGAAAGCCATTTATCTTTTGTTTTGCCTTTATCCCTTGATCAACGCTGCCTCTCTCTCTCTCTCTCTCTCTCTTTCTCTCTCTCTCTCTATCTCTCTCTCTCTTATGCAACTTCATACGTCTCACTCTGTATGATGGATTCATGAATAGTTTTTCATGAATACTCTTATGAATACTCTCTCTGTAACACACACACACACACACACACACACACACACACACACACACACACACATATATATATATATATATATATATATATATATATATATATATATATATATATATGATATATATATATAGTAATATATATTATATATATATATATACGTATACATATATATATATATATATATATATATATATATATATATATATATATATATATATATATATATATATATATATATATATATATATTATATATATATATGTATATATATATATATATATATATATATATATATATATATATATATATATATATATATATATATATATATATATATATATATAGCAATTTGGTGTGAAGGGGAAGGACAATTCTTCATTCCTTTCAAAGTACTTTATTTAGCTGCGACGTTTCAAGACGTTTAGTCCCATTTTCAAAGCTATAAATAAAAAGAAACATACATTAAAAAAAACAGACTCGGAATAAAATGAAAGAATAAAAAAGTTTTTGACATACAACATAAAATCATCAGTACAATAAAAAGGAAGAGAGTTTACCAAATGGTGCTGAGGGCACAGACCGAGTGACAGTTCGGGTTCGGGCCAGGATCAGCTTCGTTAGTTTAAGTCGAAGCTGATCCTGGCCCGAACTGTCACTCGGTCTGTGCCCTCAGCACCATTTGGTAAACTCTCTTCCTTTTTATTGTACTGATGATTTTATGTTGTATGTCAAAAACTTTTTATTCTTTCATTTTATTCCGAGTCGTGTAATGTATGTTTCTTTTATTATATAGCTTTGAAAATGGGACTAAACGTCTTGAAACGTCGCAGCTAAATAAAGTACTTTGAAAGGAATGAAGAATTGTCCTTCCCCTTCACACCAAATTGCTGTTTACTGGATTGATAGAGCCCACCCTCAACTTCGCTATATATATATATATATATATATATATATATATATATATATATATATATATATATATATATATATGTGTGTGTGTGTGTGTGTGTGTGTGTATATATATGTGTGTGTGTGTGTGTGTGGTGTGCATATATGCATATGTGTGTATGGAATATTTTATATCATATCGGAATTCCCTTTAATAAAGATTGCCCATAAAAACAAAATCAAGTAAAGTCACATGTACCTTTTGTCTTCATATTTCGGTAACTATCAGTTTCTTTCAGCCCACCAGTAATGGATTAAGAGGTTCAGATCAACGTTGAAGAAACACTCCTTCACTTATATAAACACCACAGATCATTACACGAGACAGAACCTTCAACACTTCAACGAGGAGTTCGATCGTCACCTGGGGGAGAAAACTGGAGACAGGCTGGTTATTCGAACGTCGTATGTGACAGAACTCTTGTACATTTAAGGTCGGTTCAGATGCTGCCTAGACCAGGACTTTGATAGTCTTCCGATGCTTAATAAAGGTTCTAAACATCTTAAACCGAGAAGCATTCAGTGCTCATGAACAATGGATGAGAAGTCCAATATCACACAATACTTTTAAAAAAAACCTTTTGCAGTTAGTTGAGAGTAATGAGAGGCCATTGTTAGATAAATGTACATCTTCATCGAGCCTGGCCATGATGAGTTTGTTTATCGATTCTGTCAGCATTTATATCTTTTCCTTTCATGGAGAGATCGCTTGGAAATCTGATTAAACGGCCGTATTTATTCCTTCTGTATAGTTTTCGCAGTATCTGAATAGCATAATATTTTATCCAAATCGTATGCACTGATACCGCTCTGTGATTACGTTTTATATGCATCACTATGAAGGTGAACAAGTTTCATATTCCCGTTACAAATATCATGCTTTCATGAATATGACTTTCTCTCTCTCTCACAGACACACGCTCGTAAATCTAGTTCCCTTTTGAAAGCAGCTATTTCGAGATAACATTTTTGCGCGCACAAATGCGAGAACCTATTGGCGACATGAGTTTTATTGATTAGGTACCAAGTTGTCTCGTATGAGAGCTTTCAAATATTTTACCAAGGGATTAAAAGGAAGACTGGATAATGTTCTTGTCTTGAGGAAGTGAACTTTGTTGTTAGTTTTGCGAATGGTAATAACATGAGTTTTTGTCACAGAGTGAGGACACCAGATGCCCTTTGTCTCTTTCTACTTTTGAGTTCGTATTGTTTTATTACCTTTTTACTGCTCCATCAATCCATAATCATCAACATAAAATATGTGTAATGATAAAAAGGAGACACGAAAACAACAACAGGAAAACAAGAAAAAATAATTATAAATGTGAGTTTATCACTGTACTAAAAACGCAATGGCGATAATTTATAGACAAATTAATATGCAAGATCTATTAGACACGAATTCTTCAGATAAATGGTGCAAATGTCTACCCTAACGATGGCGAATCAGTCTCCAAATTCATATGAGCTCTCTGGCCATCAACCCCATATGCCGGTCAACCTGAAACATCCATCGATCAATCAATCACTGACTGACCTGTACTGCAATCACCAGTCTGCTAGACTAATCCATCTTCGCAGTATGATAGGGCGGATTCGTCTCATTACTCTCACCTTTTTCTGTTGAACATGATAACTTTATTATTCAAAGGTTTTACCAGATTTTTGACGTTCGTTACATAAAGGAGAGAGAAATAGGATTACCTAAACAAATTTGGAATTCTTTGGTCTCATGTCTGTAGGTCGCACTTCCTCGCGTAAATTATTATTCACCTTGGGAAGAGTTTCACGGAGAGGTTGAAAGTATGCTAACAGTTGTGTGTGTGTGTGTGTGTGAAAAGGGTTTGGACCCTTTGGAAGCCTGACTGACAAGTAACTGTTAGCATACTTTCAACCTCTCCGTGAAACTCTTCCCATGGTGAATAATAATTTTCGCGAGGAAGTGCAAAGGCCAAAAAATTCCAAATTCATTTAGCTAATCCCATTTCTCTCTCCTTTTTGTAAAAGACGTAAAAAAAAAAAAAATCTGGTGAAACCTTTGAATAGTCAAGTTTTCCTTTTCAATAGAAAAATGTGGTCCGAAGTTCGATTCCCCGCTCTGCCAACGCGGAATCAGAGGAATTTATTTCTGGTGATAGAAATTCATTTCTCGATATAGTGTGGTTCGGATCCCACAATAAACTGTAGGTCCCGTTGCTAGGTGACCAATTTGTCCCTAGCCACGTAAAAATATCTAATCCTTCGGGCCAGCCCTAGGAGAGCTGTTAATCAGCTCAGTGGTCTGGTTAAACTAAGATACTTAAAAAAAATAGAAAAATGTGAGAGTAATCGGACGAATCCAACGTATCAGATTACGAAAATAGATTAATCTAGCTGACTGGCGATCGCAGTATATATATATATATATATATATATATATATATATATATATATATATATATATATCAATATATATATATATATATGTATATATTATATATATATATATATATATATATATATATGTATATATTTACATAAATATAATATATATATATATATATATATATATATATATATATTATATGTATGTATATATATATGTATGCCTTAGTAGTTTCATTTGTTACGGATTGAGACTATTATTAAGTATAATAATCAAACACACCAACCCAGATGACTGTTCTTTTTCGCCCACTCTCCACAAAGACGTATGAGAGAGAGAGAGAGAGAGAGAGAGAGAGAGAGAGGACACAATAGTTTCAAGATGACTGCAACAACTCGAGCAATCATTGGGCAATTCGTCAAGAAGATACAATATTAACGAGATCCAGAGTTCAGTTGTTACCCTGACGTCCGGGCGACTTTATTTGGGTGAGGTTCTTGTTCGCTGTTTATCTTGGCTGGCATGACGGCGGTATGGCAGCTCGAAGTTACTTTTTATCTTTAGTTGTTTGCTCTGGGTTAAGGCAGCATTTTGCATATTGTGTTTTTGAAACGTCAAGAACTTGTTTTTTGATCTGATATGAATATTGTTGGCAAATTGATGTTCTTATTATTATCAGTATGATTATCAATAATGTTAAAAGTAAAGTGAAGTATATATGTAAGCAAAGGGATTAAGCCTTTACTCCTTATACATCCTGGAGAAACGAAAACTTAGAATTTTTCATTATTTTTCTAAAGGCTAAATTTATGATCTCGAAGGTTAAATAAAGCGTTCCTCTCTCTATCTCTCTATCTCTTCTTCTTCTTCTTCTTCTCAGCTAAGATGTGGGGAATGCAAGACGTCCAACTTAAGAATCGATTTGCAAATCCCGGGTTATCTCCTATCTTCCAAATTTCCAGATATTTTCTTATCTCTTCGGTTCCCGATTTTCCTTATCTCTTTGGCATTAAGAATCCATCGTATGACCTTGCTGCTGCAGTCGAAGTTGGCTGACACTTTATCACTTGCCTCTGCCGAAACCCGAGTTGTCGGTTTACCAATTCCAGCCAACGAAACGTTTGCAGGGACATTCCACCGAGAAATTCCATATCCGGATGGCATTATGGCAGCCGGTTCGATTCGTACTCTCGCACGTCTTATCGGGGGACTATTGAACAAGACATGGATTAGTGATTGTTCGCCTGCACTCATTCGGCCACTCTGGTCATTGTCGACAATAGCGACTTGTTGGAAGTTGTTGACAGATGAGGCTGCACCTGAACGCCAATGCAATTTTGTTGGTGGCTGAGAGAGACTTTTCGTTATCGATACTTCAATTTGGCCTGAACGGGGCTACCTGGGATTAGAAAAAACAAAGAAACAAACAAAGAGAGTGAGAGAGAGAGAGAGAGAGAGAGAGAGAGAGAGAGAGAGAGAGAGAGATGGAAATAAGGATTTCTCAATTGTCATTTTATTCATACCAAGTTTATATAAAGAAGCGACTTGCTCTGTTATTGGTTGTGTAAAAAAAAAAAAAGAAAAATTGTACTAATGTTTTATGTGGATCCAGTGTCCTTGTTACACCTGTCAGGCCATCACTTCTCCCTATAATTACTGAGGAAGTCTGTCATCGGCGTCGATGACCTATGAGGTTCGGCGCCAGTTGGGCAAATCAGTAAATCAACCGAAATCTGTCATCCACATTTTTATTCGCTTTGATTTCTAGTTACAGCTGCACATCTCTTTGTTCCAGGCGACCTTCTTAACCTTCTTTTTCTTAATGGACCTTAAAGAGAAGACAGTCACCGAAACAAGTGCTCCTTAGAGGCCGTTGAGGAATCAGAGATGTGTATTTCCGGTGATAGAAGTTCACTCTCGACGAGGTTCGGAAGTCACGTAAAACCATTGGTCCCGTTGCTGAATAACCACTGGTTCCATGCAACGTAAAAACACCGTACAAACAAACAAGCGCCTCAGTGGCGTGGTCGTATGGTCTTGGCCTGCCACCTCGGTGGCTGCGATTTCGATTCTCGGCCATTCCACTGAGGGGTTAGAGTCGGATTCCCAGTTTGCATTTATATATATTTATTATTTTCATAAATAGAAATGATATGCCTCTTGCTATCACTGTGATTATAGCAAAATCGTGCAGACATCAAAAAACTCCCGATGTTAAAGGTGTCGACCTGGTCCGGGAAAAGAGGTCTAAGAATAGAGGACAATTAACGGTATAAAACGAAAAAGAATATAAAAGAAATGGAATTATGAACATGACTAACGTTGTTCCTTGAAATGCGGGAGGCGGAGACACCATGTTACTCCGAAGCCATAATTCTGGGTGTCCGGTTGTAAGGAGTATAACGACCAAGTAACAACGAAGTGTAATGGAATACCTGATAATGTTTGTTTCGTCACAGTATCCCGACATATGTCTTCATTGCTTTCAAGTTCTCGGACATAATAGCAATGCAAAGAAAATGTTGTAAAGGCTATTAATGGAACGACTACTTGATTTGTTAGCCTTGTAAAGTGGAAAAAAAAAAGTATTAGGTGACTGTCATATCAAGAGATTCAAGTCTATGATTTAACTTCAAGATTGAACGATTGTGAGCTCAACGGAGCGTTTCGCTTTTGAATTTTCTTTCTAAAGGCAGAGACAATCTCACTTCGCTCTCTTATATATATATATATATATATATATATATATATATATATATATATATATATATATATATGCATATATATATGTATATATATATATATATTTATATATTTATATATATATATATATATATATATATATATATATTAATGTGTGTAATTATAATTACGCGCATATTTTGAATGAATTTATTGATATTTGTGTTCGTCATATGAAATAAGATATTGTTACTTGATCGTCTCGGTTGGATGAACTTATGCAGTCCAAACAGTGCCTTCATTTCTTTTACCCACAGCCCAACCCCCACACTCCCCACACATGCAAGCCGCAATTTCACAAGGGCCTTCTCCGGTTAAGGGGGAAGGACAGATTGGGATCGTAAACCAATCCTAATTGGTTGATTGGTTTTATATTTATCTCTAATTCAAACACACATCGCCCACCACACACACACACACACACATATACCGACGCACGCACACAACACAAACAAAACCACACCACCACACACACACACACATATATATATATATATATATATATATATATGTATGTACAACTGATTCGCGAAGTAAAGGACCGCGTGTCGAAAGGCCTAGCACGTACATGCGTCACTTATATGCGCGTAAATGTATCAAATTTTAAACCAAAAATATCGTTCATTAACAATTTACTCTACCTTGGGAATAGCTTACACCCCAAGGGAAAAATATGAATGATATTTGCTTCTGCCCGGCCAGGATTCGAACCTGGGCGCTTGTGATAGATACGAGGATAAACGGAACAGAGATTCGTCAGGAATATGTAAAACAGAATCGATAACAACTTCTACCTTTCTCGGCAGCTAAGTGGTCGACTTCGATTTCTTATTGCTGCGCTTAAGCCAAAGACAGGCCGGACGCCCGTACATCTGTCATTTAACAGTTTCCTTTTATATTAGATATTTGTGGCTTAGTAGGTATATATATATACACACACACAATATTTATATATAATATATATATTATATATATGTATATATATATATATATATATATATATATATATATATATATATATATATATATATATATATATATATATATATATACTGGCAGGACCTCATTAAAACTGGTTAGTGTCTAGGGGAGATATCCTGTTTTAATGAGGTCCTGTTAGTAAATGTATTAATGCACAGAACAATTGTGTAAATGATGGAGATAAAGAGAGAGAGAGAGAGAGAGAGAGAGGAGAGATTTGGCAACCGTTATAGATCAAAGATTCCTTACCGATATCCTCCTTAATGAGATAATGATAACCTTAGCGTTTCAGTTCATTGTTTATAATCACCAGACCCTCGAAGTCCCAGGCAATCATGAGTCAAAGGGCAGGCAACTATAGCCGGAATGAGTGGGTAATTTCTTCTGCGCGAATTCAGCAATAAATAGTGGGATAACTCAAATCCCCGCCTCCGCCAAAAAAGGAAAACTGCCAGAACACAGAGTCAGCGTACGATAATCTCCCAAATACCGCGGGAACCTAATGGGACCGATTAAGACAAGGTATTTAGGCCGACTTATTGATGAGAACGACTGAGAGCGCGAATAAATCTGTAACTTAAGAGCGGGCGGATTTCTTGACGAAGGGAGGCGTGAGGAATCTATTTATACATTTTTCGAAACTCATTCTGATATCCGAGATAGCTTTCGGCGCAGACGATCATGACCAAATTCGGAGTCTCAATCGGCGATCGATTTCTCTTTTGATATCTGCGAATCAAAATTATTGCCATACACTGACATCCGCGTCCAATTCAAACAGATTAAAAGTTTTTGTTGCTCTTTTGTTTTTCGTGTGTCTTCTGAGATAGAAACATTTGGCGTTTATTCGATACAAGTTGCATGAGACCGTAACGGACCACTCGTTTAATCAGACAGGAAAAAAACAGAAATAAATGGTTTAAACGCAGTCTGTTACATTGCAATTTGAAACGATGGTGCGTAAAAGTAGATGATAGATAAATATTATTTCATTATTTAAGTATTTTTATGAAACGAGAGAAAAACGAAGCCCGAAAACCATTCGTCATCTTTTCAATGAATTTACTCCTGTTTTATAGCAAGGCCATTTTCTGCTTGTGACATTTGTGTAAAAATATCATGCGGTCACATGCGCACAAACTATATATATATATATATATATATATATATATATATATATATATATATATATATATATATATATATATATATTTCGTTCATGCGTCCCTGTGCAATTTCTATCTTTTAGTAGCATCGCCAACGCAAGCAACTAGAGTAGGTTAGAATAAGTTACAGTTAATATGTGTAATTAGCGCTTTGCCAAGAAGTCAAATAAGTTACATTACTCTAAGATTATACTCAGGTTATAGGTAACATCTGCAAGTAACAGTATGCCGAAATGCAGTTTTTTTTTTTTTTTAATGGTGTGTTGTCGCCACGGTAGGTATGGATGCTTAAGATATGAAATCAATGAGATATTAGTAAATGGTTATAGATAACATCTAGTCAAAATGAAAATATAAAAGCTCTTAATTTTTTTTTTCTTTTTGTAATGGTTTCAACCAGTTCGGTACAGTATGTCTCTACTGAGGTTTAGTCCATGGTAACATAGGTTATAGAAGGCGCTATCTGTACTAAACACTAAGCCCAAACGTAAGGCTTTTTATTTTTATTTATCTATTTTTTTTTTTTTTAGGAAGGGCTGGTATCAGCACAGCTAGCTATAGTAGATTCACATCAACCGTACATTTGATGTCTAGGCCAGTCTCTTACGACGCTCCTGATTGGCTGTTGATAAGCCTGTCACAGCGCTGGAAACTCTCAGTCTCTCGAGAGAATTCACATGGGTAGGATCTATGTTCCACCTCTCCTGAGGGATACGTCTTTCAGGAGAGGTGGAACATACATCCTGCCTAAGTGAACATTCTCGAGAGACTGAGTTTTTAGGCCTGTGATTGGCTTAGCAACAGCCAATCAGGAGCGTCGTAAGGAACTGGCCTAGACATCAAATGCACGGTTGATGTGAATCTACTATAGGCACTGTGGCACTGGTTCCTCCTAGCAGGTGGGTATGGATGCTATGACTAGGCTACGTTATGCTAAGATTAGGGCTAGGTTAGATTAGCTTACAAGTTACGTGTAGTCAGCGGTATGCCAAAATGCAAATTTTGTTCCCTGACTTCTGAGATTCTCGTTATTCTCCAATTTTCCACGGGTCTTCAGGCAAGCCCTAATAAACTGGTGTTTGCGATATCATCAGGGTACGTGGTTTTATTAAAAAAAAAAAAAAAAAAAAAAAAAAAAAAAAAAAAAAAATAAAAAAAAAAAAAAAAAAAAAAAAAAAAAAAAAAAAAAAAAAAAAAAAAAACTTACATTGTCTGGCCGAGATTTGGTCGGGAGCAAAGATCTAGTCATTTGATTGGGCGAAGCACCAAAACCCGGGCAACATTTTATGCGATATCTCTCGTTCGTGAGATTTATGTTTATGAATTCATTCCATGGGCATCAAGCCCATTATACATTCATCAGGTTTCTCTCTCTCTCTCTCTCTCTCTCTCTCTCTCTCTCTCTCTCTCTATATATATATATATATATATATATATATATATATATATATATATATATATATATATATATAAATCTAGACATTTCTACCTATCTACTTCATATCTGTGTATATCTTTCCATCTATAAGAATATTTCCTTTTTTTTTAGTTTTATCTACGTCATTATATAAGCACACTGATACTGTCCTTCCACCTTCATGCAAACCATGACAAGTTCAGCGGCCTCTACTTAAACCTAATGGAAGATAATGAATTTGTGAGGTACTTATTACCTTGGCCAGTGACAGTTGACTGGTTTTGCGACTGATACAAGTTGCTTCAGCATTTACGAATAATTTTGGAAGTTCTTGTCCTTGTGTGAGTATATGAGAGAGGGAGAGAGAGTAGAGAGAGAGAGAGAGAGAGAGAGAGAGAGAGAGAGAATTCCAACGTACACGAAGGTCAAGCTGAATATAAACTTCATTCGTGCATAAATATAATTTCTTATAGTAGTTACAGCCATTTTTATAAGAAATTTTCACCATGAAAATAGCAGGTAAAAAAGTGACTTTTAGATTTGGCCCCTGATATAACAGCTAATATCATCTTTGTCCAAATATTTTTACATAATTACGTTTTGGGATAATATGACTTTATTCTTTATAAAAATCAGCCACTTCCTAATTCATTTAGGTACCCAAAAAAATTTGTGAAAATTTTACTTTTTTTGGGGGCCAAAAAATTTTTCTCTTTTTTTCTCTTTTCAGATTTTGACCTCTATGGGTCCGACACCTTTTCTGGCTGTGGCACATTGTAAATTATAGTTTTAGGAAGGATTTCCTCAATTTATTTTCTTATATAGGCTATTTTGTATTTTTTATAAATATTTTTGAAAATTATTTTTTGCTATTTACTTATTTTTTAAAAATATTTGTAATAAATATTAAATTTGTAGATGGGTATTATTTATCTCTTCATTAGTATAGTATTATCTTTAAACTAATTTTAGAAACTATAATGT
Source organism: Macrobrachium nipponense (assembly GCF_015104395.2). Classification (NCBI taxonomy): domain Eukaryota; kingdom Metazoa; phylum Arthropoda; class Malacostraca; order Decapoda; family Palaemonidae; genus Macrobrachium; species Macrobrachium nipponense. The sequence continues at coordinate 17,947,402 of NC_061097.1, read as the reverse complement.
ACAGCAAAAATGAAGTTACTGATTTTTGGCAAATTTTTCTAGATGCTCGGTTCGAGGCCAACCCACGAAACCTTTAACCAAGTAGCGAAATAGCGATACCTGTCCAGGGTTTTAATAGAGTACACGGTTAGACCGTTTCTGACCAAAATAGGACAATCTCGCATATGACGTCACGTGGCTGATCTGACTGAGGTTCAAGTAAGAACAAAAAAATGGTCATCAGTCAGTATTTAACCCCACCAGAGTGAAGAACAAGGAAACTCATCAAGTACCTGGCGATTAACGGGGACCTCTCTCACACAATGTCGTGAAAGAGATAGAGAATGGTTGTTGGCAAACAATTCCCATAGTGACCCTTAAATTATTTGTTTTCTTTTATGGCCACCTACCAATGACGTCACAAATATGCGCAGTAAAAATGGGACGGTCTAACCCTGTACTCTATTAATCCTGGTTCTGGCTAAACCAGATTCGAATCGTAGCCTTGCGGAGAATTTCTTAGTTTAATTCTCAATTTGGGATTTAAGGTTTCCAGTGCTTCATGTTAAAGAAAGAAAGAAAGAACAAACAGAAAACATATAGATGTAAAGAAAACCTTGAGGATTCGAGATGGTGATTCATTGCAAGGTTAGTTGACCGTTGCATTAAAGTAGATAACGTGAATTTGACCAATATACATTCAACAACATCAAAAGTTTTTCGCTTCTGAGTGTCCTATCAGAGCCCCATTGGGAGGGCTGTTTCCAGAGGTCCACAGCTGACTTCTTTTTCTCTTTAACTGTTACCATACTTAATATAGTAGATTCACATCAACTGTGCATTTGATGTCTAGGCCAGTTCCTTACGACATTCCTGATTGGCTGTTGATAAGCCAATGACATGCTGGAAACTCTCAGTCTCTCGAGAGAGTTCACATAGGCAGGATGTATGTTCCACCTCTCTTGATGGATACTTTTGAAAGACATAACCCTCAGGAGAGGTGGAACATATATCCTACCCATATGAACACTTGTGAGAAACTGAGAGTTTCCAGCCCTGTGATTTGGCTTACCAACAGTAAATCAGGAGCGTCGTAAGGGACTGGCCTAGACATTAAATGCACGGTTGATGTGGATCTACATACTATAGCTGCCGTGGCGACCTTCATTGGCATGAGGCCGGCTTGATCTAGACAAGTGGGGCAAACATTTTTGGTTCATACACCCTTTCACCATGCGTATGTCAGAGTATCATTCCCGGACCACCCAGCCACCTCCACACACCCACCTGGCTTTCCAAAACTGTCTGCCACAAAAGGTGTAATTCCAAATAATATGCAACGAAATACTAACACTAACACACAAGCTAACAATGAGAGAGAGCCCAGCGTCGCCTCTCAGGAGTGCGGACCGATGCACACTGCGCTTTGTGTGGTCCTAAAAAGCCAGTTTGAGCCTGCCAGTCTGTGGTCACAATTCCTTCCCCTCCTCCGCCCCCCGGCCAACTAAAAAATTGGAAGTCCCCCCTGGTTGAGAACCACTGATCTGAACCATCCATCTTCCGTAAAGAATTTTTTCTAACCCTTGGACATTTTCGTTCCGTAGGGCGGGGTCCAAAGACCAAGGAAGGACTTTTTCCTCCGGAGGAAACATCAGGTAACTGGTGTCTTGTGTTTACCTCTCTGGAGACAGCATCTGCCAGGGACAACAGCTTAGTGGTAAAGAAAAAGTCCTATTTATGATCATGATAAACAATAAACTTCCAGAGCTTTTAAAATCAACGGCGTCAATAACCTCGTCGTTGCGACACCAGCAAGAACCAATTAATCAATCAATCATTTTCAAATCAAAGTAGCAGTAATCACAATCAATCCAGACCCAGCAATTGAACGACAGCAGTTCCGGGGTGGAGGGCCTCTCCTCTCCAGTCATTTCGAAGCAGCAATTTCATCACTACCATTACATCGCATGGTAATTGCATCTTGCGAACTGAAAAATTCATGGCTGTGGCCAGCGTCTTCTCCTGTTGGCTCCTCGTTGTTTGTTGCTGACAAGTCGTAACTATTTTCCATTTGCTCTTCTAGTCTTTATGGCGCGATATATTAATGTTTATTGAAAAGCATAACCATCAACTCTCTGACATGCAGTACTTCGTGGCGTAAAATGTAATTACCATGCGATGTAATTGCAGCGGTGAAATTACCGAGTTGAAATACGGGACAGGCTCTCTCTCTCTCTCTCTCTCTCTCTCGGAATTGCTGGCATTCAGTTGCTGATTGCAGACTGTTCGTGCATTGATGTTGAGGTGAATTTAAAAGCTTCCGCCTGTATATGACTTTTATTAATATTACGAGTTTTTCTTCGCCGCTAAGCTGTTTCTCGTAACGGAGGGTGGCTCCAGATATGAAAAACACGACAGTCGCTTTTACGCTTATCCTGTAACTGAGACATCAATGAGGAGTATTAAAGCCGATGTTTAACTATAATAGGTTTACTTCAGGTAGATTCTTGGGTGAGCCCTATGTCTGCGAGACGTTTGTTTGGCGGCCGCTGATTTGGCTGGGAGCTGCCTACCTCCCGGTGCCAGCCAATCAGCGACCGCCAAACAAATGTCCTGTATGCACAGGGCTCATCCAAGAATCTACTTTAAGTGAACCAGTTATAGTGAACCAATTAACCTTTAACTGAGAAATCAATGAGGAGTTTTAAAGGAGTGGTTAGCTAGTGAAACGACTATTATTATTATTAATGTGCTATTTCAAGTTACAAAAGGAACCTTTTTCATTCCATATCCGCACCATCATTACGAATTACCCATTCGATGAATAAGTTTGAAACCTTTCCGCTCTCTCTCTCTCTCTCTCTCTCTCTCTCTCTCTCTCTCTCTCTCTCTATCTATCTATCTATCTATCAGTCTAGATGTCTATGTTTGAACCTATTTACTTTTCGCACTGTTTCCTTATCTTTCGGTTTCCTTCTCTCTTTATCATCATTATCATCACCATTACCAGTGGTGTATGCCTTTTTAGAGTCCTACAGTATTATATTCCACACATACATATACATACAGACCTGCATATCTTACATACAAGATATTATCAAATACAAACCATTAAAGTCATACTTAAATATGAAATGCACACCTACAGAGAAGTCAAGGAAATCATATTTATTTATTTATTTTTTTTTTTACTCCGATCATAACCTTGTGTCCATTTATATTAGTAATTGTGTTGATGATATTATCGCCAGCGTATTTATCGCATCGTAAACATTTCGGACACCTCCAACGGCTCGTAAAATCGTTTGCACGCTTCTCTCTCTCTCTCTCTCTCTCTCTCTCTCTCTCTCTCTCTCTCTCTCTCTCTGTCTTGACCTTGGGCATCCGAGATATCTAAAAATAAAATCCATTTATTTTTTTCTTCTCAGGAAAACTTCAATGCATTATACGTACATGACAACAAAACCATGATTATTCCTGGCCCTTAGTATGAACCTCCAACTATTTTTACGTTAAAAATTTCATTTTTATGCGCACCCACACTAATTAATATATATATATATATATATATATATATATATATATATATATATATATATATATATATATATATATATATATATTTACATATGTATCATCATTATACGCACACACACATACGTATATATATATATATATATATATATATATATATATATATATATAATATATATATATATATACATACACACCATATATATATATATCTATATAGATATATATATATATATCTATATATATATATATCTATATATATATATAGTATATATATATATCTATATATATATACTATATATATATCTATATATATATATATATATATATACCTATATATATATATATATCTCTATATATATATCTATATATATACTATGTGTATGTGTGATGTATATATATATGTG